>NC_057921.1:39501501-39802183 GCF_018873765.1 Telopea speciosissima
TTGGAGAGTCAAACCTACCTTTATTTCTGTCATTCACAGAATTGATGCCAGAGTTTTATCTCCCTCTTCTCATGTTTAAATGGTCCCCTTTCTTTATAGTTTAGGGTAAGAGTTATTTGTGGTGGAGTGTGCCCTTGCACCCATGCGGGCCAATAAGAACATGTGAGGAAGCATCATTGAGGGCGGGATTTCCACCTTTCATTGGGGGTTTGGCGATCATTGTACACCCATTGTTTCTGGACATGGGCGATACATTCCTCTCATAGGAAAATTTTCTCCTATGGTTTAGTATTTATTTATTTTTTGGGGGACGGGAGATTTCTTGCCCTCACCCCTTAAAAAACATGATGGGAATGTGTGATTTTCCTCTTTAATTTTTAAGAGAAAAAATGCAACCTGGTCTTGTGCGGCGTGCAACCCCATGCGCCCAAACATAGGGCTGCGTGAAATGACCATCGTGCCCCCATGGAAAAAGCAAAAATTCCTAAGAGTGTGGCGGTTATTTTGTTCAGTCCTGTGTCTGGGAGCACGGGTAGTCACGCACCGCATGCGACTAGGTAGCATTCTCTTTCCCTTAATATATTAATAAGATTTTTTATCCACATCCTTGTGGTTAATTTAAACTCCAACTTTCCATGATGGTGACCTTCATCTTGAATAAAGACGTTTCCACACCTTTAAAATGAGTAGAAGTAGTGGGGTTATACTCCCCCCACCCTCCATTAGTAGCACCTAGATCACTAGAATGTTTCATTCAAATCAAATTAATCCTTCATCCCCAAAATAAGAGAACAACCCAAATTCCATCTAAAAATACCATATAGAATTATGAATTTCTTTAGCACAACTTCTGCCTTACTTCACTATTATTTAAACTATTAAGGCTTTGCATTTAGGGTTTTGTTGAACCTCTATTTTTTTTTAAGTTGAATCAAAAAATGCTTTTCGAAAATGATACCATTATATAATTAATATGCAAATTTGTTCCTAATATAAAAGGGAGGTAAAAATCACCATGATGACTCATATAATTGAGTTTGATTTTGAAATTTTAGAGTTGTTCAATCCACATGGTTTCTTATGCACCCATCAGTAAAAGTCGCTACATCAACAATCCACCGACTCCAGTACAAAAAAAGGTGACTTTTGTGACACAAAAGTAGAGGGCTGCGATGGTTTTTAAAAAGCGCAACCATTTAAGAGCCTTTGTTGGAAAAATTCATCCAAAAGTTGACAATAAACATCAAATTTGGGATCATGAACTTAGAAATTTCATAGAGAAACTTAAGGAATTGACGGGACTAAGTTGCGATAAAAGTTACAAAGACTGTAAACGCCCCCTATAGTGCAAATCGAGTCCTTGCGAATCAACCTCCAAGGTAAAACAGTACCCCAAACATGAAACTATCTAGTAGTGATGCACTTCACTTACTAGGCTATTAAGGGCACAAAGAGTTATACTCAATTGGATATAAATAAAGAGGGGAGAAAGCCAAAAACAAAAAATGAGATTGTCTCCAATTGTTGGAGAATTGGGCAAGACATCTTCTCTTTATATAAGAGAAGAAAAGGCACCCCAAGGGATGTATCCAAGGATATGTCCCTAAACCATGTCTTTTTTCACAAGACTTGTTTGTTGACCATTCAAACAAGTCTTTTAATAAACAGACCCATTGGTCATTTAAGTGTCTATTAAGAAACGATAAAACCCTCTAATATTTGGAATCATATATTTATATTAGATTTCAACAATCCCTACATGATTCGAAATATTCAAATCAACTAGCAAACCTAATTGAGCATATTAGATATAATAGGACGCATTGTTGCGAGTGTCTTTCGGACTTGAACCTACACTAGGTCTGACAGATTGCGCTATAAGTACAGGTGAAGTCAGACTTCTTGAACCTTTCCTCATCGGTGTAGCTGACTAGCCTACCAATCACATCCTACCAGCCGACCCTAAATTTCCTTTTAATGATGTGGACATTTTTAAAGGTCGTGTCCCCATCTCAGGTTCATCTATGTTTAGAGAATTCACCTGAAAATTCTCATCGTAGGTGGTCTCACCACCTATATCCACTTAGGTTAGCCCATAGTGTGCACCACAATTAATACATCCCCACATTTGTGGAATATACAGCTACTTAAGAGATTATACTCATCCTCTTTTCATTGTGGTATACTTTTCCATCTAATCAGAATGAATAAAAAATTAGTAGTACTAGTCAAATCATCCGATGATTTCATTTTTACCCTTTAAACCTAAATTAGGAATTTACCTCTTCATATAGATTGGATGTCCATCACATGACTTATGTCACAAGCTTTTAGGGTTCATTCCTTTAGATGTTATCACCTTAGTGACTTGAGGCTTTATATAGTTCGTCGTCAATTTTTTTCCTGATTACATAAAGTTGACAGCGCTATCACATATTGCATTAGCCTTACCAAATATACATTCAAAACATACATGTATGTTTTCTTTACTTTAATGACCTTTACTCTCTGTCTTTATATAGAAGCACTAGCTTAGATTCTAACGATACATCCAACCTTTACACAAAGATATATGTGCTAAATTATCTTCCCAAATAAATATCAACCATTTATTTATCTCTTTAAAAAGATATTCAACTTACAAATATATGTCTTGTCATAGTAATCTTGTACTATCCATAATGTATAACATGTTTTACATTAGATCATCTAGCATTTAATGCTCTAAGTACCAATTGGTATAAAGGCCAATAGGTCAAGCCAACATATTAGATTGAGATTATAAAAGATCTAATTGAACCTTAAAGAATTTACACAAATAAAGTGAATCAATAAAATCACCAATCTCATACATTCCGTTGAATGTCTTATCAATAGCTATTATACAAGATATATAACATTTAAAATGATGAAAATTAACAATTGCATCATACAATTACATTGGGATATATACTTAGGCCATTTGACCCATTATTCGATCCACAAAAGAGACCATATAGAGATTATATCAAATGAATAGACATTAAAGTCCAATCCAAACTCACTCACAACCGGGTTACTCAATCCAATTTTTCAAAGAGAAAAATTCAATTCTGCCCATTACACTATTTGATACTTTTGTTAATTGTTTTCTTTTTCTCTCATTTTCTTTCTTACGATTTCTAACAGTCCACATGGATTTCTTTCTCTATGGCCAGGACTAGAGAATAGATTAGGCTGCTAGGTTGGAAGTGGAAGCAGTTATTATTTGGCCCTCCAATAACTATCAAGAGCCACTTCGGAAAATTGTCTTCTCCAGTTTTCTGCCCGGCCCAGTTCCCCCAGTGCTTGTAATATGGGAGGCGGAACCCACCTGGACAGCGTGTTCGGGCAGGTGTAGAGTGGCCATTGCCCCCCCTCTTATTACTAGGGTTGTAACTGAATAGCCGAAATCCGTTTCCATATCCGTTTAGCACTATCTGAATCCGTCCGAAAGCTAAATGGATACGGACACGGATAGGCTATAGCTATCCGAAAAGCTATATTTACATGTAAACGGATAAAATATCCGATCTGTATCCGTGTCCGTATCCGTTTAGCACTATCCGAATCCGTCTGAAAGCTAATCGGATGCGGATGCGGATGCGAATATAGCAGTATTCGAGCCGAATCCGATCCGTTTACATCCCTACTTATTACAGGCACTGGGGGAATTGGGCCGGGCAAGGAACTGGAGGGGACAAAGATCCGAGCAACTTCACATTTGTACTGCTCTCATTGGCCACATGTCACAACCTCTCAAATAGATCTTTTATCAACATGGAATGTGAAAACATTTCGGTCATCTCCAAAACACAAGTAATATAATCCTTGTAATACTATAGGTTTGGGAAGTATAAAACAAAGCACATACAGAAGGTAATAACGAACATTGAAGTGCAAGTAGTGAAATTGATTTCAAACTTCTATTGTCAAGCCCATGAAAGATATTGCAAGAAGATCAAACTCTTTTGCCAACTTGTTAAACCGATAAGAGAATTGAAAGAGGAAGTAAATCAATCCAGACTAAGACTCATTACTTCCCTAAACCTGTTCATTCCTCCCAATGCTTTTCTGATTTTATGGACTAGTGCCAACGTTTTGGATTATAGCAGCCACAGTTCCTAGAACCTTAGATCTGAGACATAAAAACCACCTTTGGAAATAAAATGATTGATCTGACATGATAGTGGTTGACAACAATTCCTCTCAAGTGCAAACACTGTTATAAGCCCCAGCTATTTTACCAGTTAAATCTGCTGCTATTTTTTTAATTAAACAATTAGGACCCCTTTTTGCTCCTACCAATCATCCGTCAATTCGACGATTGTGGAATTTGTTTTGGAAGTTGCATTGCGTATTCATCCAAAATACAAAAAATTTCTTTGGAGAGATATTAATCATGGTATCCCTACTAAGGCACGATAGGTTGAGTGGTAAAACAGCGATGAGATGTGTGTGTTTTGTAAGCAATAATCTGAAACCATTTGGTACATATTTTTTCTTGGGATTTTACAAAAAAATTTGGGGTGTAGGTTTGCTAAAATTGCAAATTGGCAGGCTCTATAGTTTCTCTATTTTGGATATGTTGATCTCTTTCTTGTATGATTCCTATCTCTTTCGCTTTGATTTAGAATGGTTATTTAGTGTTGTTGCAATTTCACTTAACTTGATCTTGATTCACACGAATAACATTGTGTTTCGATCTACTGATCCTGACCCTGCTAATGTGATCCATAGTGATGAGTCATAGAATCCCCAACCAACCAGAGGTTGCCACGTGGATATACTGAGACCGAATCTGAGGACCGAGCCAAGCTGTGTAAAGCCATGCCAAATCGGCCACCCGGAGAAAGGCATCACCTCATTCCCCTGCCTGGCCGAGCACTGCAATGGAGCACTTAGCCAGTCGAGAACCTGGTCGAGCGCCCGGCGCCGGCTCTAAATTGGACACCGACAAAGAGGGCGATCTCCCCGTCTCGAACTTGGCCTGACTCCGTGGCCGAGCATCAGGCCAGCCGAGCCCTGAGCCAAGCCCACGCAAATCGGCCATTGGTAGAGCGCCTGAGCTCGATCGAGCTAACACACATGCCTAGGGGTGACTCCCACACCACATATGCCGAGCACAAGGCCGAGCCCTCCCCAGAGGCACCAATAACGCCCCACCGGGGATCGCGGTGCCACAACAGCACAACCCGAGAATCACGGGATAAGGATTGAGCCACAATCCCACGAGATACCGAATCGCGGTCCCATTAGGACTCTTACCTTAGTAAGAGTCCGACTCCAAAAACAACTCTCCATTTTGCTCCGCCTGGAAGAGCCTTACCAAGGAAGGACTCTTACCATACAAGGACTCCTCCAACTGCTTCATCTCATCCTATAAATACCTAGGTATGGAGCTCAAACGCTCATCTCACTTTCACTAAGCTGTTACGCTATTGTACTGGAGACCTGACTTGTGCGTCGGAGAATCCTTGGTTGGAGCCACACCGGCTCTCTTGTGCTCACTCGGTTTTTTGCAGGCTCATCCGTGGGCGAACCGGGTGATAGAGGTTTTCACACGCAACAGATTTGGCACCGTCTGTGGAAACGACATCAGCTAGTCAGCGTCGTTTCTACCAATCGCAAGAGCAAGAATGATGGTGGTGCAAACAAGATCGAGACAACACGGCTCTGCCTCCTGTGGGAATGAGCCGTAACCTGATAGGCAAGCGAGGCACTCTCCACCGCCCCTTGAAACGTCACGATAGGGCGCGGCAGGAAGACCCCCACGAGGGGGAGGAACTCAGCGCAACGTGGGAGTCACTGCCAACCCGATTCCACCGCCGGAGGGTGGAAATGGTGGCAGTGTGCTGGACACGATGGCAGAAGGGAGGCCCCGGGTCGAGCCAAACCTGAACGGGTTGAACCTGCCACCGTCACCGCCCTTACCAAAAAATTTGGATCCGGAGGCCCCGACGAATAATCCGCAAGTTATGGACCTTTAGCTACAAGTGCTGCATACCAACGAGATGTTGCGAACTTTCATGGGACAGATGGCCTAGGATGGGTTACTGGGCCAACCGCCGGTTGCACCCTCCTTGGCGCCAGTACTCGTCGAGGGAAATCTATAGCAAAACAGTGATTGCCGTCGGGCCGAGCCGAGCCAAGCCGAGCAACGTCGTCTCATCCTCCCCTTCCAGAAAACTCCTCCTCCGCGTCCCAATAGGAGTGCTCGATGGGATGAGCTGGAGCATCGTCGAAGCCCGAGGGCAGGACGAGAGATTGAACCAGCAGCATCGGTTGCTAGAAGATCAATATTTTTTGGCCGACACGGAGAGGACGGGCAGCCGAGGGGATGCCAAGAACATCGGGAGGAGCCCAACGGAAGGCGCGCCATAAGGGATGGAGAAAGATCTCGCCACACCCCTCAGTTCCGAAGCCCACCTTGCAGAGAAGAACAACAAAGGAGCCCCCGTGGGTCCAATTTCCAAGGCCAGAGAGGGACCAGAAGAGGTGAAGCTGATCGAGTCGACTAGAATGATCGACCACAGTGGGACTACCAAGCTGAAGAAGGACAACTTGCGCCTAATTAACGAGAATGATCGAGGGGCAGAATGGCCAACCTCGACCGAATGAAGAGGACAACTTGCGCCTAATTGACGAGCTGAACTGCCGAGCACCCGAAACTAAGCTGGAAAGGAGGCTGCGAGAGTTGGCCGAGCAGGTTGAAGGATTAAAGAAATAGGCAACCCCAGACACCTATTCGCTGGTCGGGCGACACCCTTATCCTCCCGAGATCATGATCGGGCCACTATCGGCTGGGTTCAAGCCACCTCCCTTTGACCGGTATGATGGGAACACTGATCCAAAGGATCATATTAACTACTTCAATGCGATGATGACCATGTATGGGGAACTGAAATTATCTCTTGTAGGGCTTTCCCCTCCTCTCTCCAGGGCGCGGTGACCTCCTGGTTCTCGTGGATGCCGCCAAATTCCATCACAAGCTTCGTTCAGCTCTGCCGAGCCTTCGTCACACACTTTCAGAGTAGCATGAAGCACAAGAAGACGACGGTCAACCTCCTCAGCATGAAGCAAAAGCCTGATGAGTCGATCCGAGCATTCGTCTCCCGTTTCAAGAAAGAATCTCTGGACATCAAGGATTTGGATGAGGCCACGGCCCACATGGTGATGAGCAATGGACTCACAGACATGGACCTTATTAAAGACTTGGCCCGAAAGCCGACGAAGAACATGGCCGAGCTCCTGGAGAGGGGTAACGAGTTCGCAAACATGGAAGAGGTGCTCTAAGCCCTGAAGGGGAACGAAAGCAAGGCCGACGATCGATGATCATAAATATTAAAAGCAGCCCAAGACTTGACCATCGAGCCGAGAGAACCGACCGAGCTCGGAGCCCCGAGTACACTCCACTGAATACCTCGCGCAAGGAGATTTTGATGCAAATATAGGATGATGGGTACATCCGCCAGCCCCGATCAATGCAAGTTGGGTCATCCCGGAACCCCAACAAATATTGTTTGTTCCACAAGGACACCGGTCACGACACCGAGGATTGTTATCAACTGAGAAGAGAAATTGAAGAGCTGATCAAGGCAGGGTACCTGAAGCGGTATGTCAAAGGAAGCCGAGAAGAGCGTGGGGGTCGGCGAGATTGTGACAGGAGAAAGGCCAAGCCGAGGACAGATGGCCGAAGGGCCGAACACGACGAGCCTAAGGACTGAACTGAAAAGAAAGACGATGGATCCGGATCGAGCAATGACAATGGAGCCCCCATATACACTATCCTTGGAGGGCCCGGATAAGAATCCACACGGAAGGCCAAGGGGAATGCGCGGTTCGTAGGGGTCATGGAGATGCTGAGCAAAAAGCCAAAGTCCGAGGCGAAAATCTCTTTCACCGAAGCCGATCTCGAAGGTATAAGTTTTCCTCACGATGATGCTTTGGTGGTATATGTAGAAATTGCAAACAAACCCATTCATCGGGTATTGGTCGACATGGAGGCATCTATAGACGTCATGTCACTCGACGCCTATCGACAGTTTGGCTTCGGAGATGATGCGCTCAAGCCGGAAGGGACCTCCCTCCACGGGTTCTCAGGGGCCGTCGCCACAATCAAGGGGTCAATAGACCTATTGGTTACGTTCGGGCAAGCTCCATGCCAAGCGATGATCCAAGTCAAATTCATGGTGGTGCGATCGGTGGTGGCCTTCAACGCCATACTTGGTCGCCCATTACTCACCACCCTCCAAGTTATCATCTCGTCGATACACTTAAAGATGAAATTCCCCACGAAAAATAGCATCGGAGAAATCCAAGGTGATCAAAAGAGAGCCCAGGAGTGCTACACCACCTTCATCAAGCAAAATAAAGGAAACATACGCGGGATGGCTATGTGTGTCAAGCACCTCCCTGAGGACCAGCGGGATGAGCTCACCGAGATGCGTGGAAGACCTATTGAAGATCTCCTCCCCTTCTCCCTTAGTGATGAAGACCCAACAAGGACGGTACAGCTCATATTGTTATTGAGTGAATAACAAAGGAATCAACTCGGGAATTTCTTGAAGATGAATGCCAACGTCTTCGCCTGGTCGGCCGCCAACATTCCCGGTATACCGAGGCACATAGCCGAGCACCAACTCCATGTGGATCCTAGCCGAAATCCTGTCCAACAAAAGAGAAGGAATTATGCCCTTGATCGACAAGCCGCGATCAAAGAGGAAGTGGAGAAGCTCCAACGATCAGGGTTAATCCGAGAAGAAAAGTTCCCAACTTGGATGGCGAACATAGTCATGGTTCCTAAGCCGAACGGGAAGTGGAGGATGTGCATCGATTATATCGACCTAAACAAGGCATACCCCAAGGATGAGTACCCACTACCTCGAATCGACCTGTTGATAGATGCCACAGTTGGGCATGAGATGCTGAGCTTTATGGATGCGTACTCTGGTTATAATCAAATTCTAATGCATGAGGAGGACGAGTCCTTCACGGCTTTCCGAACTGACCAAGAAAATTTTTGCTACAAAGTTATGTCGTTCAAATTGAAGAACACCGGAGCAAAGTACTAGCGGTTGGTGAACCACATATTTCACGAACAAATCGGCAGGAATATGAAAGTCTACGTTGACGACATGCTAGTGAAGAGCTTGAAAGCCGAGCATCATTTGGCCGACCTAGAAGAGGCCTTCGGTGTGCTGAGGAAGAACCACATGAAGCTGAACCCCGTCAAGTACGCTTTCGGCATAACCTCCAGGAAATTCCTTGGCTTCATGGTCTCTATACGAGGTATCGAGGCTAACCCAACAAAAATCAAGGCAATTCAAGAGATGAGCCCTCCAAGGACAATCCGAGAAGTACAAAAGTTGAACAGAAGAGTCGCAACGTTAGCACGGTTCATGTCAAGGTCGGGCGACAAATGTCTCCAATTCATCAAAACTTTGAAGAGCATTAAAAGCCCAAAGGACTTCAACTGGACCAAGGAATGCCAGCAAGCTTTCAAAGACCTGAAGAAGTACTTGGAGAATCTGCCTCTCCTCTCCCGACCCGAGCCAAAAGAAGAGCTCCAAATTTACCTTGCCGCGACCCCGATGGCGATTAGCGCAGTACTGATCAGGGAAGAGGGCCGAGCACAAAAGCCCATATGCTACATCAGTCATGCCCTCGTCGACGTCGAGATGAGGTACTCCAAGTTTGAGAAGGTAGCCTTTGCCCTTGTTTGAGTTAAAATAATACCGCAAGCGTACGGGTCAATCGTAGCTACGGGTCGAACACGAGGAGATATACGCCACTCTATTTAATTAACTTAAAAGTAATGCAAAGTGGACCAAATTAAAGTGTTAAATTAAACTAATTAAACTAATGAAAATTAATACATCCTAACTCATAAGCATCTAACAAAATTAAGGGATTAAATTGGCGTCCTAACACATGAGCATCTAACCTATCAAACTAAAGCGAATTGAAAGGAATAACAAAAACGTAGCCACACTTCATAATCACATAAAAAGAAATAAGGGAATAAAAGTGCATCCACATACCACAACCATATAAAAAAAAATAAAAGAAATAGAGGGAGAAGAAGAAGAAGATAAAGAGAGATAGAGGAAAGGGAGAATGAGATTAAGGGTTTAGAGAATGAGATACCTTGATGTGCTTGAATACTTGAATAAACTCACCATGGCTTCCTCTTCTAAATCTCCATGTCTTGTCATCAACATAGGAACTTAGACTAGGAAGCTTTAAACTAAAACTATTACAACCATTAAACTAGACTTATGAAATCAAAACTAAGAACTTGAAATCAAAACTAAGAACTTAAGCCAAAAATAGGAAAAAAAAGAAAATTTCATTAAGTGAATGAAATAAAAATTACACTAAAAAACTGAATTAAAATTGAACTAGAAACTAACTAAAAACTGAACTAAAAAACTACTAACTTCTTACAACCCAAAGGGCAAGGGGTATTTATAGGGGGAAGAGAAGAGAAGGGAGAAGAGGGAAGTGTAGGAGAAATATTCCCTAAGAAAAGAGAATATTATCTTCTCCTTCCTCTTTTACAATGCCTTGAATCCTAAGAAAAAGAAAAAAATAGAAAGAAGAAGAAGAGAAGATTGTTTACATAGACCTTCTATTTCTAGAAAAGTAAACTTCCAATTCTAACAAGTGCTTCCTTTTCTTTGTAGATATCTTCTCCAAGCAATAAAATCAAAGCATCTTTGATTTTTCAACTTTCCATAGGTGAGAATATCTTTCAAAATAAGTCTATCCCAAGTAGAATTTCAGAAGTGCCCTTGAGAAGTTGGAGGAGAGAGAGAGTAAGGGTGATGACTAGGATTCCTTCAAGAATAAATAAAATACCCATTCTGTCCTTCAGGAAACGTGGAGCATGGGGTGCTTATATAGGCCTCACCATTGTGTTCCTTGCAAAGAATCACCCAAAATAGACCCAAATTTCGTCCAATTTGGAGTTCGGGAGCCCAAGATATCTCAAGTTGAAGTTGGACTGTCCAGAGCCCTCCAAATGGAATCTTTCGGGTACAAGAAATATAACTTCTAATAATTGTGTTAAGGCCCCTGCAATCTGAACTTTCGTTTCACGTTATCCCCAGCCGACTGTCAATAATTACAAATAAACCCCTATAGACCATTTTCGTGCTTCGTTACGGAAACATCCGTAACTTCTTCGTTTCAACTCGGAATCATGTGCCGTTTGAACCGTTACGAAGCTGACTCGATGGGCTACACATCCAAGCCATTAACACCTTTAAACAGCTTAAAAACATTTCCTTAGCATCATCTCCTCCATTTTCACAAGAAATCACCTACAACCTGAAAAGAACAAGAAAGCACCGAGTAACTTTGTCCAATGTGATAAAATGTATGCTTTATGCCCTAAGATTTCACACATAAATGTGCTCATCAGCCCTAGTAAAGGCCACGAGAAAGTTGAGGCCATATTTTCAAGCTCATCCAATCACGGTGCTGACCGATCAACCCCTCAAGAAGATACTACACAAACCGGATGTGTCGGGTCGGTTGATCACGTGGGCAGTGGAGCTGAGCGAATACGATGTAAGCTACCACCCGAGGATGGCAATAAAGGGACAAGCGGTGGTGGATTTCATCGTGGAATGCACTATACCCGACCACGAGGTGTGGGATGTCGAATTAACGGGAGACACCGAAGCTGAGCTCGAGGCCAAACAGCCATGGTTGATCAACGTTGATGGCTCGAGCAATTCCGGCGGGTGTGGAGCTAGGTTGATCTTAGTCAGCCCCAAGGGTTTTCGCATACAATACGCCTTGAGATTCAAGTTTCCAGCCTCCAACAACGAGGTCGAGTATGAAGCCCTCCTAGCTGGACTCTGAGTCAGCAAAGCCATATGGGTCAACCAACTGAAGGTACGGAGCGACTCGTAACTTGTGGTCAACCAAGTCAACGGTAAGTATGAAGCCAAGGATGAAAGAATTATAGCATACCTTAGTCGAGACCAAGCACTGATCTCTGAGCTCGAGCACTTTGAGATGACCTGAGTACTGAGATAAGAGAATGCAGTGGCTGACTCCCTCTCACAGTTGGCCGAGGTCGACCTCCCCAATCTGAGCCGATTAGTCTACATCAAAATTCTGGAAAGCCCCTCCCTACAAGAAGAAAGTGTCAAACACATTAAAGAAGACGGGTCGACCTGGATGGACCCGATCGTTAACTACTTGGAGAACAATCAACTCTCGGAGAGTCGAGACGAAGAAAGAAAAGTCAAGATCAAGGTCGTAAAGTACACCATGATCGACGGTGTATTCTACAAGAGAGCTATCTTGGCTTCCCTGCTCCGGTGCCTTGGACCAAAAGGAGTCGAGTTCGCCTTAGCAGAAGTGCACGAAGGAATATACGGGAGTCACATGGGGGGCCGAGCATTAGCATATAAGATACTTCGACAAGGGTTCTTGTTATACCCGTACCCGGGATCATAATTAATTATTATTTCTTTCCCGTGACGTGTAGATACCGCTGCCATGTATGCTGGTGACCTGTTCTCCATGATGGTCAAACCCAGCTACAAAATCATTGACCATAGTACGGGTTTACCTGTGGATGAAAGATTCCTCAACTGGCAGTGGGGGAAGTTTGTCGATGACAACTTTGTCGACTATCCTCCGAGTACCAGCCCGGGAAGCGAAGAGTTCCAGAGAGAGCATCCTAGACTGTCGCCTCAGTTGGACACATCATTCAGTGATGAGCTTGGCATTGCTCTAGCAAAGCTGTTCGGAGTCATGGGGGACAAACCATGACGGGGGAGAAGTCAGTTCTAGCCCTTAATTTTATTTAATTGCCCTTCCCTTCGATGTCGTCGAAGTACGCGTCAAGGTTTCAACCGTCGGACTATTTTAGTTGAGTAGAAAATATTTTATTTGTGGGTCCCACTTGTGTTGGGAAGCATGTGAAGGACTTGTGGTCCCATATTACATGGACCCCATTCTTTAATAAGCTTCTTTCCTATTTAGAACTAATGGGTTAACCCATTTAGCTTAAATAACCCGTTTGGCTTAAATAACCCATTTGGCTTAGAGACCCATCCAACTTAGGTGACCCATTTAACTTTGGTGGCCCATTTACCTTAAGTTGCCCATTTAAGTTTATTTGACCCAAGAATGGGTTTTATTCTATTTCTTGCCCAACCAAATGGATCCTAAGCCTCTCACTTACCTTAAATAGAACTAAGGGGGGGCATTCATTGGCCATATATCATTCCCATCTACCCTAGAACGTGGAGGAGAGAAAGAAGGAAGGAGAAAGGGAAAAAGAAAGGTGGAGAAGCTTGGTTGGAGGCTTGAGACCCCACCTCTTGGAGCCCTCAACGTGGAGCTCTTCTATATTGGGGGTAGGTAAGCCATTAAACCCCACCTCTCTTCTTCTATTTTTGGTTTTGAAGTTTGGGAAATGGGAAAGACTTGAACTAGGGTTCCACTTGGAACCCAAGCATCGATTAGAACCTCTATGCTTGGCTATTGTGGAGTTATTTCACTCCATTGTTAGCCCTAGGACTCACAACCTCACTCTATTTGAAAGACATAGGGTTTCTACCCTATTATGCCTTAGATTAGGTTCTCCTTGCTTTCCCTTCTTGAATACTTGGGGTTACACGGACCTAATGAGGTCTTAGAACCTTAATGGACCTAGGAGGAAGTTCCTTTGGTGTTCCCTTGCCTTCAAACTACTTGAAAATGGAATCCTTGGAGAAAAGCCCTTTAAATTTCGGGTATCGAGTCATGCGGTTTCAAGACCTACGAGAAACTACCCTTGAAACCACCCCCTGTATAAGCCCCTAGTTAGAGAGTTTTTACGTGCTATTTCATGTTCTGAGAAAAACCACCCATAAAATCGCACTTGGCAGAGACTCCCCTGAGCCCCTGGTTAGCTAGGTTTTACATGTGGTTTTAGGTATTGGGCATAAAACCACCCATAAAACCATCCTACCTCTGAAACCTTATACTTAAAAGGTTTATGGGATATCTTTGGGGGATCCTTTTCTTTTATTTATTTAACCCTATTCTTACTCTTTGTTTAGGTTTAAAACTCCCATCTTGTGACGTGTTACTTAATCGCGATGACAACATGTAACTTCGGGATATAATATATATTGTGAGTGGGTTTGGTTTGTTTGGGCTTGTTATTAATATTGCATAACGTATCATGCTATTAGTATAATTTATTAAGCATATTTGTGCATTTTGCATACTTTATTAAATGATTGATATGATGATGTTGGGGTTGTTTTCCATTTCTTATTGGGTTACGATGTCGGTGAATGCCAGTGCTGAAACCCTGAAATATATATAATACTTTTGATTGAATGCCATATTGAACTGTATGGGTTGTGCCATGCTGGTACCCCGGTGCAAGATGGTATGGGACGTTTATGCACCCAAAATACCTCTCGGGACGATAGGACTTGCATGTAGTATATCTGCGGCTAAGACTTGGCACCCTTATGCTACGACCCTTACCAACAGAGGTTTAGGTGTTGGGTAACCAGAACTCCAGATTCTGTGGAGGTGAGAGAGAGCCAATCATGATAGTAATGGTTATCGGGGTTTGCCACGGGGTGGTCTTGGAGGCTTCGATTTGCGTAGGCCCCCTAGTGACAATTGAGGTTTCATTGTGGCGATAAGTTAAGTGACCCACAGTGTCTCCTAAGTTGTCACAGTAGTATATACCTTTGACTTAGTTGTGTGATAGGTGGAAAAATGGAATTAACATGTGCATGCATCATTGGACTATGTGAATTGTGTATTTGTGCATCCTCATCCCCTCACTGGCTCAGTGGAGCTAACCCCCTCGTGCGCACACTTTTTAGATTATGATGTAGATGGCGGGATACGATGATATTGGTATGGAGGAGCCGAAAACTGTGTTAGAGGAACAAGACGATGCGTGTCCTTGTGGCGATTGCACCTACGGGCCGTGAGGATACTTGGGACTTGATCCCTTTTCTGATTATTTTAGGGCTTAAAGCCCATGTATAAGCATTTACTGTTATACCCATGTTGATAGTTATTAGATGGTCATGGAAAACATATTAATTACAGTATTTATCATTTAGTCTTTGAACATCTTGTAACTATTTGATTTTATACACTTCCGTAAAACTATTGATCTTTTGGAATATAATATTTTCTTTTCGCACTCTGATATTATATTGCTTTAATATTGGTTATGACTGTGCGTTGGGACACTGTGTCAGTGATCCTGGCAGCTTAATGGGATGACACGCGTCGTTCTAGTCACCCCTTATATTATATTATATTCCTTTTCAAGATGGGGGCATAACAGAGTGGTACCAGAGCATTGATGCTCTGCACCGACCACAATCTCGTGGACTCTTGATTTACTCTCCACAATTAGGTTCTAAACTAAAAATTTTCAAGAACATAAATGATTGTGTGCAGACATAGGAGAAGACTAATTGTGATGAAACAAGAACTTAGAAGATAATAGGCAACATGGAACTTAGGACTTGAACCATAGATTGTTAAGCTACAACTATGTAATTGCTTGGTTGAGTCTTAAGTAGGTTATAGATGGACAATTATATGTTATAATTCATAAACAATAATAAATCAATCATAACCAAGCACAATTATCAACAATGATTTAAACAAGAGAGAATTAAGCAAATACATAGAGATACATATAAGATTAATTATAAATATCCAATTGTTCCAAACCTTCCTGGAAGGCAACCATATCCTTCTCATTTCAACATTCATGATTTCATCCATTCCAACAAAAACATATGACTCCATCCTGCTCAATCAAAAGATATCAATCTAAACACCATAATTGTTCCAGATTCTCTATTTGGGCATAACTGTGCCTTTCCCAACTCAAAATGCAAGATCTCATTTGTTCTAACTCAAAACATTTGATTCTGTTCATCTCAGATTAAATATACAAGTCCACCATTTCTAAAAGTTCCCAGTTGTTCCAAACAAATTGATTCAGAAAAAAAAAAAGAGAAAAGAAAAAGTAAAAGAGCTCCACAAATATCCATCCTAAGACAAGAAACTAGAAGAACTGATTCGAGATAACTTCAATTTGTTGAGAGAAAGCTAGGCTAGTCGTTTGCACCACCGCCACCACGGTGACCAAGAAAAGTGTTGATGTCATCTACCCCTCTCTCGATACCCTCTAGGCGCCGAGTCTGGTCAGAGAGTTGCTTCGTGACCTCATCGAAGCCATACACCACTCGTAGGTTCAGTCGCCTGATGGCCGTCAAAATGTCACTACCTTCCGCTTGATGAAGGTATAGGAGTTCTTTCTCGGTGAGCAATAGGTCTTCGCTTCCCCAATAGACACATTAAGAATCCCCGCTAGTTGTGTTGCTGTGAAGGCTATAGGAACCCCCTTGACATATGAAACAACCCGATAATTCTGTATGCCCAGGTTCCCGATGTCCAAATTTGCATAGAAATGTCGGATGAGTTTTGGGTAATATGATTCAAGGAGGTTGAGAATATTGGTCCACCCCAGTGCCTCAAATCTCTGCCCCACCTTGTAAGCTTTGAGATCATCCAACACTACATCCCACCCTTCCACCATATTTTTTAAGCGAAAGTAGTCTTGGTAAAGCTCTTGGTCCTCTATCTTTGAAACCATAATGGATCTAGGATAGTTGGTGCAACTTGTTCAACGTGTGCACGTTATGTTCTTGGAGCCATTAGATACTCTTAACCTGCAGCCAAAAGCCAAGATTTATAAAAAATTAGTACCTTGAATGCTAAGGCCTGAGTAGATGATCAATGTAAGGTTGTGAAGTTCAAAACCTAGCCCTTGATTTTTCCTTTCAAAGTAAATTAAATTATAGCAGGATTCTTAGGCTAGAAATTTCTATTTTTTATCAAATTGTGATCTAAGAAGCTGAAGAAAAAGGAAAGGCATGGCCATTATATGAATAACATGATAAATAATGAAGATTCATGGTCATATTATGCCTAGGACATGATACTTCATACAAAACAGTGGGTTCAAGCAAGTAATGGGTTTAATCGATCATGGAGCATGCTATAAACTTCAAAAAGAATTTTCAGATTTTGTGATTTGGGATTTTTGAATCTTGAGAATCAAGGTAAAAATGGCTTGTGACAACTCAAAATAGTGTAGACTAAGCCTACATAGCAAAACCAATTCAAATATGGCAAAAGAGAAGAGGAAAAATTTGATTAGGGTTTGGGTTTTTCCAAAATCCAACCCAAATCCTTGAGTTAGATGCCAAGATCGTATGCAAGCTCTTGTATAGGTATATGATGAGAAAATGACTAAGATTAGAGTACAAATAGCCTACTAAGCAAAAACCCCAAGTTACCAAAACCTAAAATCGTGTTTTGGGGTTTCTCCAAGAGAAAGAAATCGATGGGAGAGAGAGAGATCTTACCTGAATGCGATAGGGTGTTGTTGAGGAGTAATTTGGAGCACCAAAATCCACCAAGGAGTGAGGAGAGGGCAAGTACGGTTGCAGTTGGAGTTTCTCCAGAGCTTTGGAGTTGTGTTTTGAAAGAGGAAAAATGCCTCTTTAAATCGCGGACTTTAAATTTAAAGAAAAAGGCCTGACGGTTTTACATACAATTTCAGCCCAGGTAAAAATCACCTAAAAATCCGTGCTTAGTCGAGGCTATTTATTCTGATTTCAGTCTCAGGCGGATTTAGCTGCGGTTTCACATTTTAGTAAAACCAGGCATAAAACCGCCCAAGCCAGAAAGGGTTTTTTGGCCCTGTTTGGTTTAACCAACCTATTTTTGGTGTTTGTTACCTTCTTTTGTTGTTTCCCTCGCCCCTTGTGATCTATCTTACCCCGGTAATTTAAGCTTTATGCTTGGCAAATAAAATTATAAAAGTGAAATATCTACAAGATATGAAAATTGTATTGCAACAAAAGCTTATAAGGAAAAATGAGACATGATAACCATAGGAAAATGTTTGGAGTGAAGAGAAATGAATAAGATAAATGCACATGAAGAATCCGTGTGAGATCCCTAGTGCATGGATGTGAATAATGAGATCAATGTGAACAACATGTGCTTTTGGCTACTTTACATCCCAACCAATACCAAACGAGCAAGTTATTGGATGAAAATGCCCCAATAAGGGGCAAGAATTATTTATCTGAGAAAAAGAGGAAAGATTCCAAGGATTTTATCAACAATCATATATACAAGAGAATATGCTTGAAGATAAGACAATGTGATAATTTTCTATGAGATTTTATGACATGCAAAAGAATTAAACTTGAACTTGAAGAGTTTTCCCAAAATATTGTGAATTGAGTATTTTACCACAACCAAAACCTGGACATAATCCAAGTAAAATTCAACTAGACATGACAGACATAGCAACAATCTCTAAAATGCTTTCAAAGACTAGAAAATTTATAAAAGATGCAATAACCAAACAATGATCCAACAACTTAGTGCCATCGATCAAATAGGGTTTGATTTACACCCAAAAACCCTAGTCCCAATCGGTTTTATCATGGACTTGGTGTACATGGCTATGGGATTACAAGCAAAATCAAGACTTGATCACGACTTGAAATGATTCATCCCAAATCCAAGAAAAGAGAAAGTAGAAATGGAAAGAAAGCCATATCTTGAACAAGTGAGACTTGAACCTTGAGGCTTGAGATTATAAGAAAATCACCCAAGGAAAGCTTGAATGGAAGTCCCTATAGAGCTTTTTCTCCCCGCGGTTATGTCCCTTTCTTTAGAGCCAAAAGTGAGTTTTAAAACTCGCGGCTCTGTTTTGTTAAAATTCTGCGAACAGACGAACGAACGGATCCACTTGTCGTGACTCTGCTCGTAAATCCGCTCTGCATAAAACTTAAAAATTATCATTTTAAAACTGTGCGGATCAACGAACGGATCCACACTCATGCGTCCGTCCGTAGATCCGTTCGACTTAAATCCTCTCGGCCATTGAGACTTCTGAGATCGGATGAATGAATGGATTCGCATTCCACATCCGCCCGTTAGTCCGCTCTCCCTATTTTCATGGAGGAGCCACGAACGGACCCAGAGTGCTGGCACCGCTCGTGAGTGCACCCGATTTCTTTTAGGATTTTGAGCCTATTTTGGAGACCTTTAACCACACCTATATGTAATGATTATGTGCCTAAACCCTAGATCGGACACCCCTATTGTGTGAGCCATTTGTGTGGACCACTTAAGTCTAATTAATACCTTGAAATTGAAAGAGGTTAGGCCTCGTACCCGACTGGGCCAGCCAATAAGAACTAGCAGGCATTGGTGACCTCTGTGACTCCTCTCTTATAAAATGAGAAGAGTTACCCTTGAGGATGAAGATCCTTAGTCCTATGAATTTAAGGACCCAAACCTTATGGGTAGGAAACCTAAACCTACGCGGATAGAGACCCTTAATGGGGTGCATAGAATCTAAACCTGTAGGTAGGTACTAAGAAAGGAAAGTAATAGGCTGGGTTGGGCTGGTATCTTTGAGTGAGCCATAAAGGTCACGTGTATTTCGAAGTCATTCATAACACCTCAAGCTAGTGATGACTCTATTTGAACTTTACTTGGTTCATCCAACCTTGTTTAGACTCATAGAGGGAGTCCTATACCGTGGTTTGACCTTTCAAAAGGACTTAGAAAATCGTACCTGAGAACTTCTTATTCTTGTGGATTGACCTAGATGACAGACATGTCCATAGGGATATGAATGTAGTTATTGAATCTATGCCTACATATTGGTGTGATAAATATATACAGATACCCCTTAGAACCTTGGACTTGTGTGACTAGAGTGATTCTCTGGTACTACAAGTATGACTTACCTCGACCTTGCTGTGTAACTAGTTGGAGCCCTGACCTTGGTTGACCAAACTTTAGGGTAATGAATAATGAATTTAATGACCGGGTAGGTTAAATTATTGAGACCTACTTGAAGAGTTGACTTGGACCAAAACTATTAGAAGGTTGTGGGTTCTCGAAAGAGGACTGATGTGGACTCTACCCTGTGGGATAACTGTGTAGTAGGTTTAAAGGTTGTGAAAGCTGTAACTGAAGGATGTAACAAGACCTTCTCCAACGACAAATATGAATGGGGTAATGGATCACCAAATGCGTTCCCTCCGTACTGGGAGTGAACAATAGGAGATTCCATCAATAGTCCAAATCCTTCTAAAGTTGGGTTAGGTAATGAGACAACCAGATGTGAAAGCCTTCAGAATGTGCACCCTATGTTGGGAAATGGACAGGTTAAATCCTGTAACCCAAGAATGACCAGAGTAGTGAAGGCTAGAGTAGTATCGCCTGATCTGGAAGATCTAGGGAACCGTTGTTCCTGGAGACTTAACTTAGCAGTTGGAACCCTGTTTTCCTAGGGTTATTGTGAACCATATTTCTTGTGGTAATGTGACCTTATAAGGAAAAGAGAATTGTGGAACCTGACTTGCTGTGCCATGTAGGCACTGTTTCATCTTGACCCGACCTTTGACTTAGTTTAAGATGTGGGTGACTTGGGATGTTGTCATTCAACAGCCCTTATACCTTGAGATCCTAGTTACCTCAAATTTCAGGGACAAAATTTCTTGTAAGGTGGGGGGATGTTATACCCGCACCTGGGATCATAATTAATTATTATTTTTTCCCCGTGACGTGTAGACACCGCTGCCATGTATGCTGGTGACCTGTTCTCCATGATGGTCAAACCCAGCTACAAAATCATTAACCATGGTATGGGTTTGCCTGTGGAGGAAAGATTCCTCAACCGGCCGTGGGGGAAGTTTGTTGATGGAAACTTTGTCGACTATCCTCCGAGTACCAGTCCGGGAAGCGAAAAGTTCCGGAGAGAGCATCCAGGACCGTCGCCTCAGTTAGACACATCGTTCAGTGATGAGCTTGGCATTGCTGTGGCGAAGCTGTTCGGAGTCATGGGGGACAAACCATGACGGGGGAGAAGTAAGTTCTAGCCCTTAATTTTATTTAATTGCCTTTCCCTTCGATGTCCTCAAAGTGCGGGTCAAGGTTTGAACCGTCGGGCTATTTCAGTTGAGTAGAAAATATTTTATTTGTGGGTCCCACTTACTTTGGGAAGCGTGTGAAGGACTTGTGGTCCTATATTACGTGGGTCCCATTCTTTAATAATCTTCTTTCCTATTTAGAACTATTGGGTTGATCCATTTGGCTTAAATAACTCATTTGGCTTAAATAACCCATTTGGCTTAAAGACCCATCCAACTTAGGTGACCCATTTAACTTGGGTGGCCCATTTAACTTAAGTAGCCATTTAAGTTTATTTGACCCAAGAATGGGTTTTATTCTATTTCTTGCCCAACCAAATGGACCCTAAGCCTCTCACTTACCTTAAATAGAACTAAAGGGGGGCATTCATTGGCCATTTATCATTCTCATCTACCCTAGAACGTGGAGAAGAGAAAGAAGGAAGGAGAAAGGGAGGAAGAAAGGTGGAGAAGCTTGGTTGGAAGCTTGAGACCCCACCTCTTGGAGCCCTCAACGTGGAGCTCATCTATATTGGGGTAGGTAAGCCATTAAATCCCACCTCTCTTCTTCTATTTTGGGTTTTGGGGTTTGGGAAATGGGAAAGACTTGAACTAGGGTTCCACTTGGAACCCAAGGATCGATTGGAACCTCTATGCTTGGCTATTGTGGAGTTATTTCACTCCATTGTTAGCCTTAGGGTTCACAACCTCACTCCATTTGAAAGACATAGTGTTTCTACCCTATTATACCTTAGATTAGGTTATCTTTGCTTTTCCTTCTTGAATACTTGGGGTTATATGGACCTAATGAGGTCTTAGAACCCTAATGGACCTAGGAGGAAGCTCCCTTGGTGTTCCCTTGCCTTCAAACTACTTGAAAATGGAACCCTTGGAGAAAAACCCTTTGAATTTCGGGTATGGAGTCATGCAGATTTACATGCGGTTTCAAGACCTACGAGAAATCACCCTTGAAACCACCCTCTGTATAAGCCCTTGGTTAGAGAGGTTTTATGTGCAGTTTCATGTTCTGAGAAAAACTACCCATAAAACCGCACTTGGCAGAGACTCTCCTGAGCCCCTGGTTAGCTAGGTTTTACATGCGGTTTTAGGTATTGGGCATAAAGCCACCCATAAAACCGCCCTGCCTCGAAAACCTTATACTTAAAAGGTTTATGGGATACCTTTGGGGGATCCTTTCCTTTTACTTATTTAACCCTATTCTTACTCTTTGTTTAGGTTTAAAACTCCCATCTTGTGATGTGTTACTTAATCGCGGCAACAACTTGTAACTTTGGGACATAACATATATTGTGAGTGGGTTTGGTTTGTTTGGGCTTGTTATTAATATTGCATAACGTATCATGCTATTAGTATAATTTATTAAGCATGTTTGTGCATTTTACATACTTTATTAAATGATTGATATGATGATGTTGGGGTTGCTTTCCATTTCTTATTGGGTTACGGTGTCAGTGAATGCCGGTGCCGGAACCCCATAATATATATAATACTTTTGATTGAATGCCATATTGAACTGTATGTGTCGTGCCATGCTAGTACCCGGGTGCGAGATGGTATGGGACATTTATGCACCCGGAATACCTCTCGGGATGATAGGACTTGCATGTAGTATATCTGTGGCTAGGACTTGGCACCCTTATTCTACGACCCTTACCAATAGGGGTTTAGGTGTTGGATAACCAGAACTCTGGATTCTGTGGAGGTGAGAGAGAGCCAATCATGGTAGTAATGGTTATCGGGTTACCCACTGGGTGGTCTTGGAGGCTTCGACCGGCGTAGGCCCCCTGGTGACAATTGAGGTTTCATTGTGGCGATAAGTTAAGTGACAGTGTCTCCCGAGTTAGCACAATAGCATATACCTTTGACTTAGTTGTGTGATAGGTGGAAAAAGGGAATTAACATGTGCATGCATCATTAAACTTTGTGAATTGTGTGTTTGTGCATCCCCATCCCCTCACTGGCTCAGTGGAGTTAACCCCTCGTGCGCACACCTTTTAGATTATGATGCAGATGGCGAGATACGATGATATTGGTACGGAGGAGCTGAAAGCTGTGTTAGAGGAACATGGCAACGCGTGTCCTTGTGGCGATTGCGCCTACAGGCCGTGAGGATACTTGGGACTTAATCCCTTTTCTGATTATTTTTAGGCTTAAAGTCCATGTATAAATATTTACTGTTGTACCCTTGTTGATAGTTATTAGATGGTCATAGAAAATGTATTAATTACAGTATTTATCATTTAGCCTTTGAACATCTTGTAACTATTTGATTTTATACGCTTCCGCAAAACTATTGATCTTTTGGAATGTAATATTCCCTTTTCGCACTCTGATATTATATTACTTTAATATTGATTATGACTGTGCATTGGGACACTGTGTCAGTGATCCGGATAGCTTAATGGGATAACACGCGTCATCCTAATCACCCCTTATATTATATTATATTTCTTGTCGGGATGGGGGCATGATAGTTCTACTGACCGAGAATGTAAGAAGAGGCTATGAAGTATGTGAAGACATGCGAGAAATTTCAGTTGTTCGTGCTAGTTCCGAGCCGACCAGCAATGAAGCTGACCCCGATGCTGAGCCCCATTCCATTCACCATGTGGGGGATGGATATTCTCAAAGACTTCACCTCGGCATCCAGAAATTGGAAGTATTTGGTGGTTGCCATCGTCCACTTCACCAAGTGGGTCGAACCTGAACCCCTGGCTACAATTACGGAGAAGAACATGGAGAAGTTCTTCGGAGATAAAGTCATATACCAGTTCGGGCTGCCCAAAGTGCTCATCACAGATAATGGGGCGCAATTCAACAATCCGAGCTTTCGAGAGTTCTGCAAGCACTTTTACTTAGATTTTCACCCAGTGGCGGTAGCTCATCCATAAGCTAATGGGCAAGTAGAGGTGTTGAACCGAACACTGCTAGTGGGGATCAAGAGAAGATTAGATGAGGCCAAAGGAAGGTGGGTGGAATAGCTCCCGAGCATCCTTTGGGCCTATCGGACGACAGTGAGAACACCCACAGGAGAAAGCCCATTTCGGCTAGCATACAGAACTGAAGCCCTCACCCCTGTGGAGGTCAAGGCCTCGTCGTATCGAGTGCTCAACTTTGACGAGAAGACATATGAAGATGGACTTAGGGCCAATCTTGATTTCCTCGATGAAATCAGATAGAATGCTTTGCTTCGGAATATGGCTTACCAACAGAAGATGGCAAAGTACTACGACTCAAGGGTAAAGGAAAGACATTTTTGCCAAGGAGACCTCGTCCTCAAAAAAGTTAGCGTATCTCAGCTGAGACAGCAAGGAAAGTTAGCGCCGAATTGGGAAGGACCGTACGTAGTCTCCAAGCAAATTCGCCCAGGGATGTCTTACTTGCAGACTCCGGGGGGCAAGAAGGTACCGAGGCCTTGAAACTTAAAAAATTTGAAGAAATTTTTTCAATGATTCAGCTTGGCTTTAGACGAGCACCTATGTACTCGGCTTCGGCCTCCACTTTTATGATTCAGTTCAGAAGCTGCTTTGAAGTTTGAGAGCCAATAAATTGAGATTCTCCTTCGTTCTTTAGTTTATTTCGAGTAAAAACATGCCGTGTCACAAGACCAGTCCTCATAGGCTGGCTGACGTTAAAGACTGACCCTCATAGGTCGACAATCAAGTCATAAGACCAATCCTCAGAGATTGGCCGACAACCGAGACCGACCCCCATAGGTTGACAACAAGTCATAAGACCAATCCTCATAGATTGGCTGACAGCTAAGACCGACCCTCATAGGTCGGTAATAAAGTCATAAGACCAATCCTCATAGATTGACTGACAGCCAAGACCGACCCTCATAGGTCGGCAATAAAGTCATAAGACCAATCCTCATAGATTGGCCGATAACCGAGACCGACCCCCATAGGTCGGCAACAAGTCCATAAGACCAACCCTCATAGATTGGCTGACTCACAAGACTATTCTTAAATGGGCCGTCTCAACGTCAATCACGATGGCCGAGCGTGGGGCACCAGGGTAACAACAAAAAAATTACCCAAGGCATGGAGCTCGGCCGAGTGAACGGCTCGGATCCATAACCCCACACCAACACCAAACACAGCGGCTGAGCCGAACTGGAAACTCGGGCTACAAAATTCTCTAAGGCATTAATCTCGGCCTCAGCCCAACACCCTGACACATTCTAAGCACTCTAGTTGAGCTGAAAGATATAATTGCTAAGGCATGACCTCGGCTAGGGGGTCAGACCGAAAGCTCGGCCTCGGTGCTTGGATATATGAACATCGTTAACAAAATAATAGAAAGGAAAGGCCTAATGCAAACACTTAGATAATTTGGAAGAAAAAGTCATTTCATTCATTCAAAGCCGAAAGCTCGGCATGATACAAAAAAGAGCCTTTCAGCTCGGTACATACAAAAAAAAAAGAAAAAAAAAAAAGAAAAGAAAAAGGCAAATTGTTCAAACCCCAAGCACGGGGACATATATATCCTGGGCAGCTTTGTCGGCGGGGTCCTTGGTGGTGGTCTCGACGGCGTCCTCGATAGGAAGCTTTACAAGCGAGGCTTTTGGGTCCTCGACAAGGGCTAACTGCTTGGCCAATGAAATGTTCTTGGTCGAGACGGCCTGTAGAACCTTCGCACCTTCGTCGTCTCCCAACTCCTCTACCACAGTGGCCGCGTCGTCATCAGTGAACTGAGAGAAGTTGAGGTTGGGGGAGACAGCCTTGAACTCGGCCAGAAGGTCAATTCGGCCCTCGTCGTACCCAGACTCGCACGGGGGCTTTCGCAGGCTATGACACAGCTCCTCGTACTCCTTCAACCCGAGGTACTCGTCCACTGCCTTGGCTTGGGCATGCGCCAGGTCAGCCATGACCATCTTCTTGGACTGCACGAGCTGGGTCTTCAGAGCCTCTGTTTCCTTCTTGTGCTTAGCCGCCTCCTCTCGGAGCACCTTGAGGTCGGACTCGGCAGTCTCGAGCTTCGCCATGACCTCGCGGTGAGCCACGATGGCCACGCTGGCCTCCTTCCTTTCCTACATGTACTGGGCTTCCAGCGAGGCATTTTTATTGAGGACTAGCTCCAGTCGAAGAATGGCCTCCACCGCCTTAGAGAGCCCCTGAAAAATAGGTCGAGCGTGAGTAAGGTCGAGCCCGATGAGAGAAAAAAAAAAAAAAAAAAAAAACTGCTCAATGAGAGAAAGAAGCTTACCATAGCAAAGTCCTAGAACAGCGTGGAGAGGAGCTCGGGGTCGGTCAGCCCCTCCAGCATGGCCTTGTCTTGGGGGAGCCGACCCGCATCAAGCCACTCCGGCATGAGCAGCTGAAGTCAGGGCCGAGTCCCCTAGGAAGAGACACCAGGAAGGTCGGATCAGGACGTTGCTGGCCGAGGCCCTCCCCAAGGCCAGCCGAGCAATGTCCACACCCAGGGCGACCCTAGGAGGATTATCGCCCGATGTGTTGAAGGAGAGCTTTTTTCGCTTGAACTCCCTCAGAGGGCTCCGCTTGCCCTTCTCCCTCTTGGACTTATTCTTCTTGGGAGGGCTGAGGTCGCCCACCATATCCTTAGGGCTCGGCAAGACCGCCTTACCTTTGTCGGTCCTAGAAGCCTCAGCCCTCACCTTGGCCTTTTCGGCCGCTTTCCTCTTTCGATCCTTAGCGAGCTCGACCTTGAGCCAACCCCCATCCATTGGGGGGACGTGGCCAACCACTGCAAAAATTGAGAAGAAAAGTCAAAAAACAAAAATAAAAATCACAAGTCATGAGCTTGGCTCGGATTCCTTACCCGGGGTCAGATTCCACCTTTGAAGAGACCCCTCGTCCTGGAGTTGCAGGACGTCAAAGGGCGGGTGCTGACGAATCATGTCGTACGAGGTCTGCTCGTACTCATTCAAGGGCAGCACCCTATTGATGTAACTAAATTTTATCTCCTTCCACTCGGTTCAGAAGGGACAGTCGGGGATGGAGGCAAAAAAGAACCGAGGCTTCCAATGCTTGTTGGAGGTCGGCACTCGGTCCAAGTATTTGTAGGTGTTCAGCGTTGAACCCTTTTGTGTTCGACGGGTGCCCCTTCTCGATGGACCTCTTCAGGTACCAGAGCCAAGAAAAGAGGTTCACGCTCACGGCTCGGTCCATCAGGCGAAAGAAGATGTGGAAGCCGTACATCAGCGGACCTGGGGACAGGTGGAAATGGTCCAGGATCTGATCCACCAGCCTGAGCACTGGGAACCTGAAGGCGTAGTTAAACGCAATCTCGTACAAGGCCACCTCGCTTGGCCGAATGAAACAAGCCATCTCCTCAGGGTTGGGGGCTCGAAGCTTGATGTCCTCGAGAATGGCATAGGTGTCCCTCAAGCGTCGAAGGTCAGCCTCGATGACCGTGCTTTCCACTGTGCCAACGCTTCCCTCTTCAGGCTCAGGGATGTCGGTGGTAGAGTCACCTGAGCCAACCCCATCTTCGAAAGATTGCTCTTCGTTTGACTCTTCGTCGTCTATGGAGGACAATCCCGGGCTCTCGGCTTGGCCTTCGGCATTAGGATGAGCCTCATGGCCGGACTCCTGGGGCAGGGGGACTTTGACAGCATCGGCCTGGCAGGGCTCAACCGCAGCGGGCTCTTCCGAGGTCGAGCCCAACAAGTCTATAGTAGGAGAATGGGTGGGGAGCTCTCGGCTCGAGCTCATACCCTCACCCACCCTGGTGAACGCTGTGCATTGGAAGACCTGAAGACTCTGAGCTAGCCGAGCACTCTGAAGACTAGAAACAGTGAAGAATAAGAGAAGAGGGGTTGCCTATTTATAGCCACCGAGTTGTCAATATCCAACAGTTGAGAAGAAATTAGCAAGATTCAATGGTCTAGATCAAGAGGCAATTCAAATTTGCGAGCGCCATAATGGCGTCGAATGATGTGGCACTGACACCCCAACTGTCAGTCCGTGCAACGTCAGATCACCGAAGAAAAGGAGCTCGGACTCGGCCTCGGGGCAGAACAGTCAGCAAACGAAGAGATTGTACTCATCAAGGACGAACCGACCCTTGATGAGTGGGGGGCCTGTGATGAGTCATAGAATCCCCCAACCAACCAGAGGTCTCCACGTGGATATGCTGAGACCGAATCCGAGGACCGAGCTGAGCTGTGTAAGGCCGTGCAGAATCGGTCAGCCAGAGAAAGGCATCACCTCATTCCCTGCCTGGCCGAGCACCGCGACCGAGCACTTAGCCAACCAAGAACCGGGTCGAGCGCCCGGCGTGCAGCGCTAAATTGGACACCGACAAAGGGGGCGATCTCCCCGTCTCCAATTTGACCGAACTCCATGGCCGAGCATCAGGCTAGCCGAGCCTTGAACCGAGCCTACGTAAATCGGCCATTGGCAGAGCGCTTGAGCTCGGTCGAGCTCACACACACGCCTAAGGGGCGACTCCCACACCACATATGCCGAGCACTAAGGATACAGTTGCCCGAGGCCGAGCCCTCCCCAGAGGCACCAATAACACCCCACCGGGGATCGCGGTGCCACGACAGCACAACCCGAGAATCACGGGATAAGGATTGAGCCACAATCCCACGAGTTACCGAATCGCGGTCCCATTAGGACTCTTACCTTACTAAGAGTCCGACTTCGAAAATAACTCTCCATTTCGCTCCACGTGGAAGAGCCTTACCAATGAATGACTCTTACCATACAAGGACTCCTCCAACCGCCTCATCTCATCCTATAAATACCCAGGTATGGAGCTCAAACGCTCATCTCACTTTCACTACAAGAAAAATAGTCATTTACGACGGTATTTTTACGATGGAATAATTTTACCATCGCAATAAGTATTATTTACAACGGAAATATAATTCCATGGTTAAAAGTCCATTCTTTAACGACTGTGTTCTTCTAGCCGTAGTAAAAAATTCCTATACGACGTATTTTCGCTGTCCATGGTAAATATGTGGAGAATTATGACAGATATAAAGTCCATGGTTAAAAGTCTAAATTTTCGCAACAACTTTTTATTACCGTAGTTAATTATATTTAAAACGACAGATATAATATTCGGTTGTTAAAAATCTATTTTTAAGACGGTAAAATAATAAAATTCCATGATTATAACGACAAAATATTTCTACCATCGTATTTTTTTTTTGGGTAATTGGGAACTTTACATATATATTTGATAGAAAGATGGGATCGAACCGGGGAAGGGATAAGATACCAGCAAGAGACTCGAACTCGAGACCTCTTGATGAGCATGGGCATGAAGCGCACCACGGCTCACCAACTGAGCTAGGCAACTGTTGGTTCTACCGTCGTATTAGGTTGGAAATGGGACGGGTTAAGTAGATCCATCGCATCTGTTTTCCACCCTCTACTGAATTCCCGCTGCCTTTTTTTTGGGTTAAACGCATTTTTTTTTTCATTTCCCGCTAACAAACCCTTAGATCCTCTCTATCCCCCCCGCCCCTTTTTTTAATTCGTCTCAGTCGTTCGCTCTCACTCTCGCCCTAGCTACGAACTCGTCTCACCCCTCTCAGTCTCGCCCTACGAACTCCTCTCTCTCGCCCTCAATCTCTCACTGGTTCCTCTCACCCTACGAGCTCCTCTCATCTCTCACGCCCTCTCAATATCTTGGTTATCCTCTCTCTCCATCTTTGTGGGTTTCCAATAGGTTTTTGAGGAGAATAGGTCAGAGAAATCAAAAGAGGCTCCAGGGATTGCTTTCCAAAGGTAACATTTCTTTTGACATACTGTGCATTGAGCAATCAAGGTTTATTGTTTCCTTCTTTATAACAATCTGATTGATTCTTTCTTCTAATCATTGTGTATTTTTTTATTTTTTTTTATCTCTTTACTTCTTCCCTCTATTCTGTTTGTTCTTTGTTTTTCTGTCAACTAACTCCTGCGCCTCCTTTCAAGTTACAGATCACATTGTTGTGTAGGAACTTCTTTGAAACGTTCCATCGATTCTCCTTTTCAGAACGGTAGTCTAATAACCGTATAAGCCTGCCGCAATAGTTTGTTTTGTTCTATTTATATTTCTTTCTAACCCTTTTGTTGCTACAGGTTCAGTCTATTCTCTGCTCTACAAATATTCCCCATCGGTTCACAATAGTGGGGTTGGAAGCTGCTGAAATTGACTTGCTGCAACAGCCTTGCTTCATTTTACCTTTTAATTTATTGTTTTTTTTCCATTTTCCAGGATACTTACTAATTCTGTGCAACTAACCCTTGTTTTTATTCTTTAGTTTTTCACTTTATAAAGTTTGTTAATCTCTATTTTCATTGGTTCCTGATCTGATTTCTTTCTAAATTGATGAGTTTCTATTTGATTCAAGAAGTTTCTATTTTATGTTAGTTGTTATTCTGCCTTGCTTTAACTGTTTCAATCCTTGTCTCCAAACCAAATATTGCTCACTCTCTAAAGTTCTCGAATGACTACTCTCAAATCTCAGTTACAATTTCTGATTAGCCTACTTTTTAATTCTGGAACCCTGCCGTTGGATTGGGGAGATATTTTTAGGCTATAATCCCTACCAGGAGTATACACCCATTAGATATTGGTTTGTAAGATATTTCAGATCTCTAATTCTGGTACATTTATGCCCTGCGATTCAGGTCATTGCTGGAATTCCTGTTTCCCCCTTGTGTGACCAAGAATTCCACAGTAGAAAATTTTGGTGAACTTGATTTTTTTTTTAGGGAAATAAATGAATTGGGAAGGGCACTTATTTCTTCTCTGTTTTTTGATACGTCACTTTTTATCTCTATTCCATCAAAGCATTTAGGTTAGCTAGATTTTTATCTAGAATAATAAATGTATTCAGAAAGTATTTTTTATCTTCATCCTAAAATCAATAGTTCCAACCCTATCAATTTCTGACTTTCTTTGGGAAAGTGCTTTGGTTTCCAGTCCTTGAACTTTGTCCTCAATGTTAACCTGAATTGTTTGTTGTGCTTCTAAAGTTCAATATTTAGGTTTTTGTGAATTTTCACCTTGTGGTGCCTTTGTGTTCTACACATTTTGTTTGTCTTTTTATTCCCATGCCCCTGTATAATTTGGTAACTTTTTTCTAATAAAATTGGAAGTGATCCTAGGTATATAGGACATGATAGCAAGGATTGAGTGGTTTATTAGTGGATTGGATGTTGTATCAGAAAACAAAATCAATTATTTCGAAATATGAGAAAGAAATAATATGGGGAATTGTGGTAGAAACTAATGTGGAAAACTCACTGTTGTGACTTCTGTTGGAGAGTTCAGATCTGGTCCAGAGATTTCCACCAAATCCATTTGGTGGAGATTTCTACTATTAAAATATTTGATTCCTGAAATTATTATTGGCTTTTCCTAATAGGTTAGGGACTATGAAATCAACCTTAAAGTTTCTTTAGATTTTTGGCTATTTGGGGAGGGATTTTTGTCGGTTTGTTGGGGGCTGGTTCTTTAATGAATCAGTTTCTGTTGAAGGAAGTAGAAGACTGATTCTTAATTGCTCATAAAATCTTGACTCCCGTAATTAAAGAGTATATTTTATGTTCTTGCATCAAGCTTTATGACTGTATTTTGATTTATTTGAGTGGTGTTTTCTCTTATGGAGGTTTCAGTTGATAGACCTTTACTTTTATTCCTATAAACTTTTTTAGTGCTGGTATTAAATCATATATGGGCTTCTTCTCTTCTTTTTTTCAAATTTCCTGCAACTAATCTTTGTTTTGAATTTGTTATTCCTACAATTATGTTTGTGTTAAATTAATACTTGATTTTGGTGATTCAATCTATGTTGTTTTCCCTAATATTCTTAGGTTGTTGTAAGCGCTTAAATACAATCACTAAACCTAGGTTTTAGAAATCTACAGTTTTTGTGTTTTACAGTTTATTTTCAACCTGAATCCTATGTTACAATTAATCTTCTTTGGCCATTTATCGGCCATGTCATAGTGAAAAATTCTACACTTCCTGAACTGTCTGGCTGAGCATTTATATGGCTCTAAGTTTCTTGCAAACTGTTGATTAGCTCTCAACCTCACAGTCAAGAGTCACTTGCAGAAACTGTTTGAACAGGGCAGCAGAAGCAATCACCAGCCCAGCAAAAGAAAGGTACTTAATTCCACTCTCTCTCTTCTTCTATGGTTCAATTTACAATAATCTAATGGGATCTCCGATCCAAACAAATCCTCTTGTTAGTAAGTAACGTCGATCGCCATTCTGTTAAGTGAATCAGACTTGGGATTTGCAGACAGTTAATTTCTAGTGGAGTCACAGAGGCGTTAACTGCTAGAGATGGGAGAAGGGTGCTGAAGCTATTGAAGGTCTTAAGGGAACTGGGCTCTCTAATGTAGTTTTTCATCGATTAGATGTCACAGACCTTGCTAGTATTGCTTCCCTTGATGGTTTCATCAAAACCCACTTTGGGAAGCCTGATTTTTGATAAGATTGGAATTGGATTTGTAAAATTTTTTATCAATACCCATCTCTGGTTTTAAGTTGAGAACTGCTCTGTGCCACATCCTTGCTAAAATCTTGATAAATTATGGTGAGAGAGAACTGAAACCATATATCTGTAGGTGAATAACACAGGGATTGGTGGACAGAAAGTAGATGGTGATGCTTTAAAGGCCACAAGTACCGGTGATGGCAAGTTAAGCCTTTGATCTAGATTGTTTAAATGAACCAAATCTGAAGTTTCTTGATAGATGATTTTGATAGAATAGGCTATAGAAAGTTTTTGTGTCTTTATCAGGTGGGTGTCATTGGTAATCTGGTCCACTTGTCCCCCAATATTAAGAAAGAAGTTCTCCTTGCTGGAGCTTTACAACCTGTCATTGAACTACTCGGGTATTTCTAATTTTGGACTCTTGTTACCTTTATGTGTTTACAAGTTGGTTCAGCCCAACATTGGTAATCTGGAGTTTGGGAGTTTTTTATGTTCTAGTAATTTCACCAAGTTTCTAAATTATGTACACTTCTAGAACTTCTCATTTAATCATTGGATATCTAAAATATTTTAACCACAAGACTAGCAAGTTGGGACCAGCCTTGGATCAGAATTTCAAATCCATTGTCTGGATGGTTGGGAGATATTGAACCTCTTATTTTTCTACCCTTTAGTTACTTAAGCTACTTCACTATGATTTTGTCCTATGGTTGTTTTCAGCTCATTAAGTCTCACTTTGATATATTAGAATCATCACACTTGAATAGTTTTAATAGATTATTTAACCATGAAATTTTTTACAACTTGAGATAGAAAGGTTAGATTGAGCTGATTTTTGTGGTTGAGTATGGATCTCAAGTAGGAGAACCTCTACACATGATATCTTAGCAATTTGAGTTACAGATAAGGATGCACAGAATAGTCCTAATGCAACTACAAAAGCAGAGCAGAGTAGTAGTATCTGAAATTTTAATAATAAAAGTTCAATTAATCTAATTCATCGACGCCTTCTTATTCTACATTTCTCTTGTTTGTTAATTCATAATGGTAGTTAGCATGATCAGTCTTGCTATTTAGGAATTTGCTTCAACTATAACCATTGGAAATCTTGAAGGGAAAAAGGATAGTTAAGGTGCTTACATTTTTAATGTACATAAAGGGAAAAGTTAAAAATAGAAGTTTAACCAAATGAGTTGTAAATCTAGACATTAACTATAATATATTGTGTCATGTGCCATAGGGTGCATATTTAGGATGTTGTGTAATAGTGTTATATTATTGAGTAACATTGTATTTACCTTTTATTGAAATGCAAGTTCTACATTCGTAAGTATACGTGATGATGTATTTTTTCCCTTTTGAAGCATTGACGTATTTATAGGAATTTATTTTGTAAATAAAATATTTTTTTAATATTTTGTTTATTTACTACGGAATTTTATTTCCGTCGTATAAACACAAGTCTAAACCATTTCTATACATGCTATATCTTACATTACGGTATTGTATAATCGTTGTATATAATATATTTTACACTATGGTATTTTCCTTCCGTCGTATATACTTGATTTTATGCTACGGAATTTTCTACCCATCGTAAAAGAGTTCAGAACCCACACTAAACATTTTTTCGTCATATCCGACGGACTTGCGATAGAAAATTACCGTCGTAAAGGTGGTATTTGCTACGGAAACATTGTTTTGCTACGGAAAATTTTTGTCGCAAAAGGCCAAATTTGTTGTAGTGTTTCACTAAGCTGTTACGTTGTTGCACTGAAGACCTGATTTGAGCGTTGGAGAATCCTTAGTCGGAGTCACACTGGCTCTCTTGTACTCACTGGATTTTTGCAGGTTCATCCGTGGACGAATCAGACAACGGAGGTTTTCACACGCAACACATAGTATTACAAAATAGATCTATGACTTAAAGATCTCTCCGAGTTCTCAAGAAGTTCCATTTAATCTACTATTCGTTCCTGTTTGTTATTCTCTCACACACTTTGCCTACTATGGACCATTTTGATTAATCATTTGTGGTGCCTTTTTCATTGAATCATACAAGGAAACTACTTGGGCATTTTATAACAGGTTAGATTAAATTTGTTGCCATGGATTATGGTATGACAGTAGGTAAGATTGAGGCCTAAAATAAGGGGTCTAAGGATATCACAACCATTGGACAGTAAATCATCAAAAACTTATAACGATTCTATCCTATTGGCAAACCTGGTTCCCAAAAGGATGATGTGGTGTGGTCATATGAATGTTTTAATATTTTCTTCAATTATTTTTGTTATGAAAACAAATACAAATTAAGAAAGAGAACCGTTTACAACAGTGTTGATGTCATCAAACGAGTCCCTTGTAAAACAAAAAATGAGTCTTTTCCTTTAAGGCTTTTTTTGCTAAACATTTAAACCAAAAAAAATGATCTCATCATTAGTAAAAAAATAAGTTAACTGTCCACCAAAGTAACAAAAGATGTTGAAGAAGGTCTCAAAAGAATTCCAAGACCAGCAATACTTGTCCGATTCTTTCACCATATTACTCAACAGTTTAGAGTTGGTCCAAATATGCTCAACATTTCATCCTAATTGACTTGCAACAAGAAGACCTTTTAGAAGACCACAAGCTTCCACCTCCACAACCTGACCTGTTTGTACATAACCCAACTCTATAAATAAGAAACAACCTTGGTATAAAATACCATAGGCCCAACCTGAATCAATCAGAGTATTTTCTTTGATATTTTTGGAATTTTGTATTTCCCTAAGGCCTTGTTTGTTTGATGGGGAAGATGGGGGCCGGGTAGGAATGTTGTGGGACTAGGTCCCACAGTGTACTGGGTTGGGAAACAAGGGTGGAATTTTTACTTTTCCCATGAACAATAACCAAAGGTCTTGATTTTTTGTGGGACTTTGGATAGCATAGGAGTGGGATTTTCAAGTGCCACATCAACAACCAAAAAATTTAATGTTGTTCCCTGAGCTTTTGTAAGTTTACCACCTTAGGTTAAACAAACAAGGTTGGGATGGGATTTCGAAGTGCCACATCAGCACTTTCCCACCCCAATTCTCCCAGAGTTCGATGAATCTTCACGTACGTGAGCGTACGTGAACGACTCAGAGCCTTTCAGATGGAATAGTCTCACATATTGGATTCCATCTGAACGACTATGAGTCGTTTACGTACGCTCACGTACGTGAAGATTCCCCGCTTACATTCTCCCACCCCACCTATGTGAGACCCACCTCATAAAATTGGGCCTAATTTAAGTTTTTAAAATATTAGGTCCTGCGGGTGCGGTTTTAAGTGCCATGGCCGTCTCTGTATTGTTGCCATTGCCTGTCGTTGAAACAAACCCACACCCTATTGCACCTTATGCTGAGGAACCATCGAACACGGTCCTGATGGAATCCGAGGAGCCCAATGGCCCGTCGCATATAAGGTTTTCGCGTGAGAGATGTTTGATGGACCATTTGCAGCAATTATCTGTGTCGGATGCCGAACATTAGGTAATAACACATGTTTAGAATTAAAATAAATTTATTAATTTATGCTTATTTCGGTCGGCTTTGAATCGGTTACCACCATGATTGGTCGTGCCGGTTCGATGCCTAGTCATACCTCGCGGGTCCCACGTAATAAAATCTTGTAAAACCCCATGTCATATCAGTACGACCTGACATTATCAATAACTTATGTATTAATAATTTTATCTCGGAATTGACTTCCATTAAGGCTTGGAATCACATACTAGAATCAAGGAAAAACTCGTTCTATTTCAGCCCTTTAACAAACATGCCCTTGGGGGCCCATATAAATATGGCACTAAGCTTTGAGAAATGATTTCTCAAAGCTTAGAATGCTGAAAACGTTGGGGCTGCTTTTGGTGTGTACAAAGCTTATGATTTTTGGTTTGGAGACCTTCTTAGAGAGCTTGCATGCTTGATTTTCCTCCTCCAAATCCCTTCTAATCCATCAATAGGTAAGTTCCTAATCTGTATTTAGTTCAATCCATCTTTAATTTACCTCATTTTAGCCTAAATGCTACTGCTATGGGTTGCTTCAACTTAACTCACCAAATCCATCTTCAAATTCTTCCCATTTTGGTTGAGATTGTGTAATGCATGTATGATTCCTTGATCATACATGCAATCCATGAACAATGACCTTTAATGGGTGTTCTTCCCCCCCCCCCTAAGACCCTTGAATGACTGAATATTGCCTGGTGGCCAAATACCCAGGCAAACAGGTTGCTGATTTTGGCTCTGTTTTTTGGGCCGGCTCTTCAGAGCAGGCTGATCGGCCCTTCTGGAGCTAGAAGCTCCGGCCTCCCCAGGGTGGATTTTTGGGGTCTTGGATGGGTTGGGGTGGTGCTCTGGCCTCTTAGGAAGTGCCCTAACCTTTCTGTAACTCTGTATTTAGGACATTGAGCCTGCTTTGAACTCCTTCCCTTTGGTCTTGGACATCTTGGTTGAGTAGCTTGATCAAGACACCCAAGGTGAGTGAGGTGTTTGTTGTTTTGGATGATTTCTATCTAATTTCCTATATGCATGTATTCGGATTTCATATCTGATCTCTCTAATGAATGAACTTTCCATTATTAGTGCTTATGTCTTATGCCTAGAATTAAATTTAGCTAACATGTTGTATGAGTTATTATTGTTCCATTATTGTGATGATACTGTTGTATTTCTTATGATGTGATTCCTTTAATGATGGCTGGTTATGAACTATTATGGTGTATTTGACAATTGTATTGGATATGCATAATATGATCTGTGTGACCCTGTGTTTCTGAATAAACGTGTATATGGAATACTATGCACTCTTGAACACAGCATGTCATCATCTAGTAATCATGGTTAGGATGGAAACCCCAAGCTACAACCCTTACCAGCAGGGTTCAGGTGCTAGGTAGTCGGGTTACTGACGCTTGGAGAAAGGGATTAACCCCGGGTCAAGGGTACTTGACTATCGGGGTATGCCCGAAGGTTTAAGCCAAGGTTCCAAGCGTGGAGGTGGGCTCCCTATTTGTATTGGCTGAGGGGGTGCGGCGCCAATAAAAGAAGTGACCCAAAGTACCCTTCGAGTTGATACCGTAGTTCATACCAATGACTTAGTCTGTTTGTTAGGTGGATTAATAAAGAAATAGAAATTGAACATGCATCATGAGATTGATGATTGTAATTATATTCTAAATATCGCATGCATCATTGTATGTCTGTGTTCCCCCTCATTGGGCTCAGTGTGAGCTCACGCTTGTGGAAACCCTCTTTTCAGATGACTGCGTAAGGTATGGACTACCCGATAATGAGTTCGTGGATGATACATTTGAGGACTTCTCAAACCAAGAGCCCGAGGAGCATGACGGGTCTTGTATCTGTGACTTATGCGCTTTCTCTTAGGAGGGCCCGATGGGATAGGCCATACATGTTTATAATCTTTTTGATGTGTTTATAACACTTATACTTATGTAGATAACTTTTTTGGAAGTCTGTAATTATGGGTTTTGTGGGGGTACATATTTGCACATACTATACAGGTATACTGCATGGTCCCTCGATGGACTTAATGTAAATACTTATGTTTATAGTTTTCTTTCCGTTATTAGAACTCTTTATTTTTATGCTTGGTAACTGTGTTGCACAGAACTTCCTGGCTAAGTTGGGTGCGGGACCGCATCAATTCATGCTATGCATGGGCTATCCAAGGCGGGGTATGACAACTTGGTATCAGAGCGCACGTGCTCTACTTTTATCGACATACGTTATACTAATGAAATGGTATTTTGGTTCATAAGGACGATTGCGAACCTGCATTTATAATTAAATAAAAATCTAAACTAAAAACTATCATAGGTAATAGAGACAGGGTAGTTACTTGTTTGATGCCTATAAGAACTGCTATGACAAGAATAAATTTTAGAAAGTAATAGCTTTTCATAAGAGTAACTATGTTGGTACTTAACCGATAAGTGTTTCCAATACAAAAATTCAGCTTAAAGTTCCGGGATGTGGTGTTAAAGTCTAGTACAAAACATAAAAATTCAGTAGTACATACTGCTAATTACAAATCATTCTCAAAAGTAAAAAAAAAAAAGAGAACATAATGGTAAGTTGGGTTGCCTCTACTGTGGTGGTGGTTGCGGCGAAAAGTATGATCTTCACTCCGTCATCTGCCTCTCCATGGCTGTCACCCGGGTATTGAGACCCCGGTTCTCCTCCAAACACTATTTTGCCATCCCCTTGATGGTGTCTAAGCGACCCGCAAGCCAACTCCATCTCTGACTCTCATCAGTAGGAAGTGTTGATGATGAAGATCCGCCCGCATGAGAACTAACCCTCTGATTGGTCTCAGCCTGTCTGTCACACCCCCATCCCTGAACCACGGGAAATGCAACCGGAGCATACAACTACGCTCTCCAACCACCAGAATCACTGATGCAGTACCCAAGACTAACTCATTCACAACGACAGATAATAGGTAAAAAGGAAAGGATTAATATTAATAACATCAGAGTTAGCAGAAGCTAGGTGATAACATATAAAATATTATCTATTCAAGTTTACCCCTTCAAGTACAATTCGTTCTAATCAGGACTTATGTATTACCTACTATATAAATAATACATCTATCATGAAAGGAATCAAAAGAATACACCTATAATTCAAAATGAATAATCAAGTGCATCAAAAGATGGCCACCGGCCAAGAATCGCTGTTCCCTCGTGGAACACATCTCACAGTAGCACTCCGGTCCATGATCCTCGATCTCCGGAGCCCACAAATCAACGTAACCAGCCTCAGGAGTCTCGTACTCTGTGCCACTCTGCTCGAATGTACCTGCATCAACTAAAAATATGTTTCCTCGAGGAGTGAGCTCCAACTGAGCCCAATGAGTGGCTAAGCCACACAAGCATACACAATAATAATAATGAATGGGGTTGACTGCAAACCATACATGATGGACGGATACCAAGGTGTCCCATACCACCAAGGTAGACCGTACATCACATACAATTTACAATCATGCTACATGAATGAATGATGATGTATAGTTTTATTGTTATCCACCTAACACACAACTAAGTCAGGTATAGTACTATAGCAACACCTTAGGTAGCATCCCGACATCGGTACCATAAACGGATGGTATACCGGCGATGACAAACCCGAGTATTTGCCGAAGCCTGCTGTCCGGTCTCCACCAAGAGATATACGCAAACCCCGAGTCAAATCCCGTCCTGGCGTTCGGCCCAAAATACGGTTGGCGCCCGAACTTCCCGGGTGGGTATACCCGAATAACGGTCGGAACCCACAGTTTGACCGACACCTAACCCACGTCGGTAAGGGTCATAGTCTTGGGTAAACATTTATCCTAGCCAGCATTCACCTATTGTATGAGTGAGGTACGCATGTGCATAGGCCGAGGCCGAGTCCATAGATACCGAGAAACGGTCGGCCGGCTATCCTCTCGCCCCTCTAGCCCATACGCACGTATACAAGTACGAGATGTGAATACCGAAGGCGTCGGTCGGTCACCATCCCGTTTCCACCTAATGCAATGGACAACTCTAATGCAATTTCAAGTACGGCAATCTCAAGCCCAGCACCCACCGGCACTTGGATCCCGCTACCGAAGCCCTAGATCTACATGCCATGAGTGAGTCCATATTATGGAATCCTCAGTCCAGACCAACCGGCACCCAAGTCCCATAACTAAATCCAACACCATTCGCACCATAGTGCAAAAAAATAAATAATATCGCAAGACAAGAATGTAAAGTCCTATCAACATCTAAACATTTATATCGGCCCTATATCTTACTAATAATTATATATTATAGCACACATGCATGAATGACATTCGCAAGACATGACACACAAACATTCCATAAATTAAGGCGTTTGCTTAACTCACTCACCTTGATTCTCGAGTCAATCGTCGATGCGGAGCTCTTCAAATCGGCGTTCGATGCCAAGTACACTTGCCCCACGTGCTAATACGCCCCGAGCCAGGTGGTCAACCTAAAGAGAGTGTACAACGTGGGGAGAGATTAGTGCCTTAGGGCTAGAAGAGTTGGGCCCCATAAGTTATCAAACAAGGCTAAAATAGGGGACCGGCACATACAAGCAAGGCTATATCATGTGCCTGCCCATGTGCCTGTCCATGTGCCGGTCCCTCTCGGACTTTCCCACCAGCAGATCTAGGTTCTCGAGCACTTGCATGTGCCGTCCATGTGCCTGTCCCTCTCGGACCTCCCACCGAGATCTTTCTCAGGGGTAGCACTTGCATGTGCTGTCCATGTGCCTGTCTATGTGCTGTCCCTCTCGGACTTCCCACCTGCAGATCTACTTTCTCGGGACAGGCACTTGCATGTGCCTGTCCATGTGCCGATCTTCTTGTTCATGCCATTCGAGAATGGTTTTGCAGCCCCAAAGTCTTGGGCTAAAATGGGGTATTCTTAGGGGTTTTTAGGGGTCTCTTTGGCCATGAGAACAACTCCAACCAAGGTGCCATAGCATACACCCAACATGGGTTTGTAAAGCCCATGATCGATTAGGTTTTCCTCCATTAAAATACATATGGAAAGAAAACTCATGGGTTTGGGTATTGGGGTTTTGAAAGGGTCTTTAATCAATGTTATTTAACACCCCTCAAACCCACACATCTACGGTCTTCCATGAGGGTTGGTAAAACCCATAAATGGAGGTAAATCCCCAACTTAGGGTTCATAAATGGAGAAGGGTGAAAGGGGGTTTAAGGTAAGGTTAGGTGCTTCATAGTTAAACATCAAGGATTTGCCATTAATGGCTCTTCTAATTGAGTAGATGGAGCACTCAAGGTGTGCTCAACCAATTCAAACCCTAGGTAATAGAATTAGGGAAAGAGAGATGGAGAGAGAGAGAGAGAGAGAGAGAGAGAGAGAGAGAGAGAGAGAGAGAGAGAGAAAGAGACTCACCAAGGGTTGATGATGATAGCTTGTGCTCCACCATACTTCTCCATTCTCCTTCCTTCTTCCTCTTCTTCTTTCTTCTTCTTTCTTCTTCTTCTTTCTTCTTCTCTTTCTTCTTCTTTCTTTTTCTCCTCTCCTCTCCACGATTTAGGATTGAAATGTGAGGTGAATAGTAGTTTTGGGTCTTTAATAACCCATCTAGGCATTAGGTCTTGTTTGGTTAGTCTCAAGTTCTTAGGTCCATTTGTTTAGGAGCTTGTTTGGTTAGGTATAAGCCCAAGGTCTAGTTTAAGTCATTGGGCCATTGGATCCACTTGGGCCCATGGCCCATGGCCCATGTCCTAAGTTCTAGTTACAATTAGAAAGAGACTAAGCTCCTAAGCCCAAGCCCATTCTAGTTCTTATGCTTATTAATGGTCATGCATAGGCATGAATTATTCGGATAGTGACTTACTCCCAATCATCGCTAAGTGGATAAGGGCGATTCAGGTGCGGGCCCCGCGGATCTCTATCATAAGGGAATTCCAAGAATATGCTTTCGTGGACGATTTTCCCCCTTTCTCTGACGGTGGATCTTTCCTCGAGGACTTCCCTGTTTGCGATCGACAATCTCGTGTGATGGCTTGAGTATTATGACCCACGATTCACGAGCGTACTCCACTCTTGGTTCTACACAAAGGTTTAAACCAGACCGGTGGTCGATCGCGTTTCAAACCGGGTTTTGGGCACGGATTTAACATCCTCCCCACCTTATAAGAATTTCGTCCTCGAAATTGAGACGTACCTAGGTATCTGCATAGGTGAGGATACTTCGACCGCACTTCGCCTTCTCATTAACAAGATGCCCCTTTAATCAATGAGATTACTCGCATCGGTAGGTTGGACTTCCTTAATCTTCTCTCGCCAATGAGGGTTGTCTTGTCGGCGAAAAATAACATAGTAGCATCATCAATTAACACTTCCAACCCCATTCTTCCTCGGCTTCCTCTATAAGTGCTCATTGGTATTAAAGTCGGCAAGGAAGGGTTTGTGATTTCCTACTAAGTGCATCTCGCCACCACATTGGCTTTGCTTAAATGGTATTGGATAGTGCGGATAGAGGGGTTAAAGCGTGCTCAACTTCGCTCCAGGATCGCTTAGTTATTTAGCTTAAACTAAGTTGTATTGATTTGTCCTCTAATAGTATCCACCTTACACAATGGTATAAATCAATTCCGATTTAGTTAATATAAAGTCCAAGTGTATATAAGGACCCAGTGAAAATCAAACTCGAGCTTATACTTCTAGAAATAGAGAGATGCAACTATTTCCATATACTTCGAGATCGTACTCCAAAAATTTTGGGTTGAATGACACAAGGCTGTACTACTTTGCTTACCTGGCTGTTCCTATGAGGACTTTCACTTCCGATCCTCCACTACCTAACTCGGCTTTAGAATGAATTGGAATATTGATGGAATCCTACTATTCACTCCCAATAACGGAGGGGACATTCGGGACCCATTACTCCACTCATATCTATTGTTGAGCAAAGTTTTGTCGAATCCTTTAGTTCCAGTTCCTTTTAGTTCTTGATCGCACTTGGCTACACTAACACCCGATATAATACTCTTTTCATCAACTTAAATTGCTAGATCTATCATTCTCTTCCAACTACATGATATAATCCATACCTCCTAGCATCCGTCCTAAATTATCCTTTCTAGATATCCATCGGTTCGTGGGTGTATAGACATATCGAGATTCAACTACGTGCCTATATATATATATATATATTTTTTTCACCGTCCCTTCGGAATCTAGACACAAATCTTGGGTTTCCCTCTTGGACAAGGTCCCACGAACGTATCGGCCCATACACCAAGCCAATCCCCATTCCCGGTAGATTTACCACCAAGTCCTAAAAATGGCTCTCCGAGAGACATGTGGGGCCATAGGCTTACCTAAGGGTACTTAGGACCAATACTCAAAATTTTTAGGTGGTTCCCAAAGAAAGCCCGGGCTAGTCACTAAGGCCACGAGAAAAATGAAAGATAATTTCCCCTAATCATTAGCCTACGTAACAAGTCTGCGGAAAGTCTCTCACACTACTAGCTTACGCAAGTTGGAATTATAACTAATGACCGTGGGTGACTAAATTGAGTCGTAAACTCTAAAATCAATAATGCGTGCACGAGTGTGATAGGTATAGACATAAGGTACTGCCATCGCTGCCGATGATGACTCTGCCTCATCTGCGAGGCATGTTGAATACACTCCCCCGGGTTGCATGGGACCGATGGCTGCGGGTTTGGCACATACACGGGCTTCTGTGCGAGCAAGTCTTGGACATATGCCCCGCTTGTTGCGATCGTAGCAACGAATGCCCAGGTGATGAGTTTGAGGTGTTTGTGAAAAGGCTCAGGTGAGCTTTTCTTTTGTATAAATTAGCTATTTGCTAATCCATCTCAATGTGTAAGCTTCTTCCGTTCCTATACCGCTTATGGTATGATTCACTATTCAAAATGTTATTCGTAATGTTCCTAACCACAATTTTTCTTCTTTTTTTTTTTTTTTTTTTTTTTTATTTTTATTTATTTATTTATTTATTTATTTTTATAGACCAAGGGCCCCAATTTTTTATTGGTATTGGTGTATCTTGAAGTCGTTGGGCTTATGCAACAGACAATCCTATAATGTATAAATTTTCCTAATATATACAATAGCTCTTTATGGTTAGGCTAATCCCGCTTATCATTATATTTTACATCATTGTCCATGACTTTACCCTCATAAACCTTAGTATATATCCTTTTTCTTTTCTTTTTTTTGTAACTCCTAGGGTTTAGTATGTAGTTTCTCATCTTTTCTTCATTTCTAAACTGGTTTATGTTCTATAGAAGTCTCCTACCTTTATTTGTATTATCAAAGCATTGTTCTATCGAGCAAAATTTATATATTCTCCCTTGTTGTACTCGATTCTTGTTTATGGTTAAGGCTTTTAATATTTAAGCCTAATTTAGAGTAAATCGGGTCATGTGAACACTGAGTTAGTCCATGAGGTAGAGCATCACGCTCGATACCAAAGTCACACACCCCATCCCGAACCACGGGAAATGCAACCGGAGCATACAACTACGCTCTCCAACCACGAGAATCACGATGCACGTGACCCAAGACTAACTCATTCACAACGACGGATAATAGGTAAAAGGAAAGGATTAATATTAATAACATCGTAGTTAGCGGAAGCTAGGTGATAACATATAAAATATTATCTATTCAAGTTTACCCCTTCAAGTACAATTCGTTCTAATCGGGACTTATGTATTACCTACTATATAAATAATACATCTATCATGAAAGGAATCAAAAGAATACACCTATAATTCAAAATGAATAATCAAGTGCATCAAAAGATGGCCACCGGCCAAGAATCTTGTTCCCTCGTGGAACACATCTCCAGTAGCACTCCGGTCCATGATCCTCGATCTCCGGAGCCCACAAATCAACGTAACCAGCCTCGGGAGTCTCGTCTCTGTGCCACTCTGCTCGAATGTACCGCATCAACTAAAAATATGTTTCCTCGAGGAGTGAGCTCCAATCGAGCCCAATGAGTGGCTAAGCCACACAAGCATACACAATAATAATAATGAATGGGGTTGATTGCAAACCATACATGATGGACGGATACCAAGGTGTCCCATACCACCAAGGTAGACCGTACATCACATACAATTACAATCATGCTACATGAATGAATGATGATGTATAGTTTTATTGTTATCCACCTAACACACAACTAAGTCGGTATAGTACTATAGCAACACCTTAGGTAGCATCCCCGACATCGGTACCATAAGCGGATGGTATCGGCGATGACAAACCGAGTCGTGTGGAAGCCTCTTATCGGTCTCCACCAAGAGATATCGCAAACCCCGAGTCAAATCCCGTCTGGCGTTGCCCAAAATACGGTTGGCGCCCGAACTTCCGGGTGGGTATACCCGAATAACGGTCGGAACCCACGGTTTGACCACACCTAACCCCGCCGGTAAGGGTCATAGTCGGGTAAACATTTATCCTAGACATTCACCTATTGTATGAGTGAGTGCACGCATGTGCATAGGCCGAGGCCGAGTCCATAGATACCGAAATACGGTCGGCCGGCTATCCTCTCGCCCCTCTAGCCCATACGTGCGTATACAAGTGCGAGATGTGAATACCGAGAAGCGATCGGTCGGTCACCATCCCGTTTCCACCTAATGCAATGGACAACTCTAATGCAATTTCAAGTACGGCAATCTCAAGCCCAGCACCCACCGGCACTTGGATCCCGCTACGAAGCCCTAGATCTACATGCCATGAGTGAGTCCATATTATGGAATCCTCGGGTCCAGCACCAACCGGCACCCAAGTCCCATAACTAAATCCAACACCATTCGCACCATAGTGCGATAAAATAAATAATATCGCAAGACAAGAATGTAAAGTCCTATCAACATCTAAACATTTATATCGTCCTATATCTTACTAATAATTATATATTATAGCACACATGCATGAATGACATTCGCAAGACATGACACACAAACATTCCATAAATTAAGACGTTTGCTTAACTCACTCACCTTGATTCTCGAGTCAATCGTCGATCACGGAGCTCTTCAAATCGGCGTTCGATGCCAAGTACCGTCCCACGTACTAATACGCCAGCCGGGGTCGGTCAACCTAAAGAGAGTGTACAACGTGGGGAGAGATTAGTGCCTTAGGGCTAGAAGAGTTGGGCCCCATAAGTTATCAAACAAGGCTAAAATAGGGGACCGGCACATGACAAGAGGCTATATCATGTGCCTGCCCATGTGCCTGTCCATGTGCCGGTCCCTCTCGGACTTTCCCACCGCGAGATCTAGGTTCTCGGCACTTGCATGTGCACTGTCCATGTGCTGTCCCTCTCGGACCTCCCACCGGAGATCTTTCTCGGGGACGGCACTTGCATGTGCTGTCCATGTGCCTGTCTATGTGCCTGTCCCTCTCGGACTTCCCACCGGCGAGATCTACTTTCTCGAGGGACAGGCACTTGCATGTGCCTGTCCATGTGCCGATCTTCTTTGTTCATGCCATTAGAGAATGGTTTTGCAGCCCCAAAGTCTTGGGCTAAAATGGGGTATTCTTAGGGGTTTTTAGGGGTCTCTTTGGCCATGAGAACAACTCCAACCAAGGTGCCATAGCATACACCCAACATGGGTTTGTAAAGCCCATGATCGATTAGGTTTTCCTCCATTAAAATACATATGGAAAGAAAACTCATGGGTTTGGGTATTGGGGTTTTGAAAGGGTCTTTAATCAATGTTATTTAACACCCCTCAAACCCACACATCTACGGTCTTCCATGAGGGTTGGTAAAACCCATAAATGGAGGTAAATCCCCAACTTAGGGTTCATAAATGGAGAAGGGTGAATGGGTTTAAGGTAAGGTTAGGTGCTTCATAGTTAAACATCAAGGATTTGCCATTAATGGCTCTTCTAATTGAGTAGATGGAGCACTCAAGGTGTGCTCAACCAATTCAAACCCTAGGTAATAGAATTAGGGAAAGAGAGATGGAGAGAGAGAGAGAGAGAGAGAGAGAGAGAGAGAGAGAGAGAGAGAGAAAGAGACTCACCAAGGGTTGATGATGATAGCTTGTGCTCCACCATACTTCTCCATTCTCCTTCCTTCTTCCTCTTCTTCTTTCTTCTTCTTTCTTCTTCTTCTTTCTTCTTCTCTTTCTTCTTCTTTCTTTTTCTCCTCTCCTCTCCACGATTTAGGATTGAAATGTGAGGTGAATAGTAGTTTTGGGTCTTTAATAACCCATCTAGGCATTAGGTCTTGTTTGGTTAGTCTCAAGTTCTTAGGTCCATTTGTTTAGGAGCTTGTTTGGTTAGGTATAAGCCCAAGGTCTAGTTTAAGTCATTGGGCCATTGGATCCACTTGGGCCCATGGCCCATGGCCCATGTCCTAAGTTCTAGTTACAATTAGAAAGAGACTAAGCTCCTAAGCCCAAGCCCATTCTAGTTCTTATGCTTATTAATGGTCATGCATAGGCATGAATTATTCGGATAGTGACTTACTCCCAATCATCGCTAAGTGGATAAGGGCGATTCAGGTGCGGGCCCCGCGGATCTCTATCATAAGGGAATTCCAAGAATATGCTTTCGTGGACGATTTTCCCCCTTTCTCGACGGTGGATCTTTCCTCGAGGACTTCCCCTGCTTCGTGATCGACAATCTCGTGTGATGGCTTGAGTATTATGACCCACAGTTCACGGCGTACTCCACTCTTGGTTCTACACAAAAGGTTTAAACCAGACCGGTGGTCAGATCGCGTTTCAAACCGGGTTTTGGGCACGGATTTAACACTGTCCCTCATCTCCCTCTTCTCTTCCTTCCTCCACAGCTTCTGGGGTTGCCACTGGGGATATGTAGGTCATATCCATGTTCATTTTTGAGAGTGTGGACTTGGTGAAGTTCACTGATTTCTTTCTCAGTGTTTTTTGTTCCAAGAAACATACATTAAAGTGCTTGAAGACCTTAGTAAGTAACCTCCTATAAGGTAAGTTACCGGCACCTGGGTCATCCCCATGCAATGCCATGGTCCTCATTAGTAGGTAAGGAAGGCTGATTTGGTAATTACAATAAATGCAGCAAGTAACGAAGGCATTAAGAGGAGAGACCTCAGTAAAATGACCTGCTCTGGGGAGGATGTTGTAGTTGACAATCCTAGAGATGATCCGGGCTGAGGGTGTGTACTCTAATTCTGACTTCACTCTGGTCAGGGACCTCCCCTCAATAGGGGTGGAAAAGGTCCATTCGTACTCATTTCCCTCAAAGAATTCTTCTGGCTCAGTCATAGGGGGACAATATGATCTCGTTCTATCATTGGAGACCCCTAGAATGGCTGCAAGCTGACTAGTGTTAAAAGAGAAGCGCGATGTTTGCAAGTAGCTGCTAATCACGAATTCGTCGTTCTCATAGGTGTGGTTGAGATTGTTGTAAAAAGTTCTCACTAGTTTGGGGTAGCATGGATCATCAAGATCTAGCATGGGATCCCATCCCAACTTCTCGAACCTTTCCCGGGCCTTGAACCTTTCGAAGTTCTTGGTCACAACTTTCTGCTCCAAGTCAATAGGTTTGCCTCCATAGTAATGTTTGTATCTTACTTCCTCCGCTATAGCGGGATACCAATATCCATCCCAACTAACATCTTGGTCATCGTTGTTTTCATTCGGATTCACTGTCTCCAACCTACAATAAGAAATAAAGGAAGATATAAGTTGTAAGAAAGGATGTATAAAGGGAAGAGTACATTAGCCAAAACAGAATTTTTAAGTTAAAGAATGCTAAATACAACCACAACTTGTTTAGAATTCTAAATAAAATGTTCAAGATTAGCCTACCATTATCAAGAATGAAGCTTGAAAGAAAAAGAGAGATAATAAGCAAAACAAGGAGGAATGCTTATAGAAAGAAAAGGAAAAAAAAAAAAAGAGAGACTCTTTTGAGTTCATCCAAAATTCTACATGATGCAATCACCACAAGAAAGTAACAAACTCAAGTAGATAGTTGGACACTTTGTCAATCAAGACAAAAAGAGAATAAAAGAAAAGAATGACAAGTTTTCAAAAAATAATGAATATTAAGGTGTACCTAGGAGGTAAATTGTCAAATAATGATAAGCAAGTAGATGAGATGAACAAACTAAGCCATTAGACCCCCCCCCAAAAAAAAAAACAACTAAATCAATAAGGAACCAAAAATTTCAAGTCAAGAGCATAAAGAAAACAATGATATTGGTTATAGATATTTAAGAAAGACATATTGGGGTCATGTATTTGGTGATTTGATCTTATGTGCCTTATCAATAAGAGTGGACAGCATAGGTTCAGTGCGGAAACAAGCACAATTACCTCATCAAAGGTCTAGGATGAATGTAAGGAGTTGGGTGGTCAGCCTAGAAAAAATCAGTGTTTGGCATTAATGGACCTTAAAACAAGCCAAAATTCATTGTTTTGAGAACTTGCTAAACAAAGAAAAATGTAATCACATATATACTATCGGTGTTCCTTTCACATAGGAAGGCAAAGAAAATATATATATATCCAAACAACACAATCTATATATATATAAAAAAAAACCAACACACAATGGCATACAAGAGTTAGTTCAAGCAATTCATCAGACAACTTGTGTGCATAAAAGTAACAAGCTAGTTTCTAAAGAGTTAAAATGGGCATTTTCCAAACCTATGGAATGCAATACAATGCAGCACAATGGGTAGAACAAACAAAATATATGGGGGAAATGTTGAAGACAAACATCCAAGTCAAAGAAACAATTGAAAGGAGGTTGCAAAGAGAAGAGATGATGTTACAACAAAAAAAAAGGTTTTTTTTTTTTTTAGAAAATGTAGTGGTAAGACTTACCAATAGGTTTAGAATCTTTGAAAATGGTGGTAGAAGAGCCTTGATGATGTTAAACCCCTATAGATTCAAGAAAAATTCGAAGGTTAGGGTATGCCATTACCCATTTTGCTTCAAAGAAAAAGAAAAAAAATAGAAGAAACTTGAAATAGAGAGGAAGAGAAGCATGAGATGGGTTGAGGACATACCTACAAGGATTTGGATCCTTAAAAATGAGGATGGAAGTTTGAAATCAAGTTGTAGAAGCCCTAGGGGTGAAATCCCCAAGTTGGGAAGCCTAGCTGTGAGCACTTGGGAGAGAAGAGACGAAGACGAGAAGAGGGAAAAAGAGGCAGCAGCGTTTATGTCTTTTTTTTTTAAAACCCAGCAAGGGCCAGTTGGCTGACCGGCCCATTTGGCCTAGAAGGGCCGGCCAGCCCAAAACACCGAAAAAAAAAGGGGTGAAGGGTGGGGGGTTGCACTTTTTGGACCCCACATTTTTGCCCACCCCTGGTAAGTCTGTATCCTGTTTACCAAAAAAAAAAAAAAAAAGGGTAATAATAAGAATCATACTAATAAAGTACCTACATGTACACATGCATGTACACAAATGAATAGGTATTGAAATAACTTGAAAAAAAAAAAATTGCATGAACATTCAATACTTATAAAACATTTATGTTTTAAAAAAAAAACCCTCTTTCATAATACCTATATATATATAAAACTAGTATGATAGGTTATTCAACCTTCGTATAAATACATAGATTTTCATATTGAATCTCCATTAGGGCCTCCCTTATTTTTATTTTCTTTGATTTATTTACTTGGAGTATGCATTACCTGAGTTACAACTAGTGGTGCCAGTTTAAATTTCAGATTTGTTGATATCTGTCCTTTGAGGTTATTAGTGCTCTTGGTGGAAAAAAAAATTTCCTAATATGGTTAGGTAAACTAATGGCCGCCAACTTGCAACAGAAAATGGTTGCACACATGAGCTCAACTTACCCCAGCATTTATGAAGGACCTAAGGAGGCTTAGGAGAAGGGTAAGCCATCTTAAGAGAGCAAGAGTTGAAGCAAGGAACCGATTGAGACAACACATATCGTTTGCTGACGCCTCTGGGTTTGAAGAGCGTCGATATTCTCTTAACCTAGCAGAGGGGGTTAGAGAAGAGACATTTGAGATAAACTATAGGCTTTACCTAAATAGAAGAACCCTCCAAGAATTAGTCTATTGAGTAGCATGTTACATATAAGCCAGTTGAGGAGGAGAATTTGCCAAATAAATAGAATCATAGCAAATGCAAGAAGAGTACTTAGGGAGGCTGAAGAATCATATAGGACTTGTGAAGTGAGGGAGTGAGCACACTATATCTGAGTAGCTGAGGAGCAGTGGCAAATCATAATAGCACACGAGTGGGGAAAGTTTAACTTAGAACTTGACCTGCAACTTCTTGCAATTTAAAGTAGTCAGGTACATGCACTTATATAAATGCGTTTAAATTCAAGCATGTATCATTATTTCTATCTCTTTGGATGTTTATTTGTATTCTTATGATACTCAACTGTGATTACTGTTCTCCGAATCCATGTGCCCTCCATCCTCCAAATGTTATATCCTTGAAATCTTCTGTGCTATGTAATAATGTTGTGTCTAAATCCATTAGGAAGGATCGGGTTTAGAACACGATCTACTTCAATCAACCCTATCATTATTGTTCCAACTCTTTTCTTTAACATGGTGCTACCTCCAACTGATCCTTAACTTTCAACGGGAGCTCGGACACATTTCAATATGCCCTCCTCATCTGGGCCAAGTGGAGGAAATCAACCGACGACGGGAACATCCAATGCACCATGTAAGTACCGCGGTCCTTCGGGATAAAGATTTCCTCAGCCCTCTTCCTTTGTTGGTATATTGGCGACATAGGGTTATTGGGAGATACATGTGTGTGTATGTATGTGGATAACGTTGTCAATGTATGATAATAGGGGATTGGGATCATGCATTAAAATATGTTAACCTAATGAGAAGTCGCCACCTAGGGTTAGGGCCTATGACCCATTAAGTGTAGCCCTACCCGTGGTGAGCGGAATCGGGCTACGTGACTCCATATGGTCCAACCAAAGGTTCGGGTAAGGGGTCAGGTTACGAGTGTGGGAAGGTGTTAGGCACCCACCTCGCCTGGCCGAAGCCGATTTCTCTGTGTTAGATGCTACATAAGGACGAATGTTGTTTCTCTCTTAATACGGGGATGGGGGATATTATGAACTACATTCAGATGCTATGAATTGAGCTAAAGTATAATAAACTACATTATATATGTGAAAAATGCGGACTAAAACAGTAAAATATGAAAGGACTACATTGGATCAACAAAAATGTAATAATTATACCTGTATGGTTGTATGCCCCTGGCTCAGGGGAGATGGACGAATGGACCGACGCTGCTTCTTTCTCGGCAGAGTAATGGCTCTTTCGAGTGATTTAGAAAAGAGTAAACAGACAGAATAACGTTTGTAGCAAAGGAGTTTCGATGGTTATCCGTGCACAGACGGGATACCAAAGCCAAGGAGCCAAAGCGCTCTATACTCAGAGGGACAATCGAAGGATCTGTCCGCCACAAGAAAACTTCAAGCACTCACACACTCATGAGAGAAGGAAGGGAAATGAGGGTGAAAAAGGGGGAAAAGATGCTAGGAATCACATGGGGAGGGTCTCTCCACCCAAAATTCCTTGGGAAATGTGGGAGGGGACCCTCCTATTTATAGGGAGGGACCTTTTCTCTCTTCTGGCCGGACAAGTCCTCCACGGCACCGTGGAGATGTCCACGGCGTCGTGGGGGACTTTTCCATGGCGCCATGGATGACGTCAGCAGGCTGATGTCACACCCCCTCATGGCACCATGGAAATCCGGTACACATCCCCACGGCACAGTGGGAAGAGTCCACGGCGTCGTGGGAGCGCAGTGCCATTTTTCCTTTTTTTTTGCCTAAAATGGACCATTTTGTGCTCAGCATGGTTCTTGGTCCCATGGGTCGGGTATCTTTGGGTCTGAAAAGAGTGAGGGTGCGTCGTCCATCGTCCATGTCCCGTTGTCATCATCGCCAATTAGGGGGTGACAAAAAATCAGCGTCTACAGTTTGCCCCTCTTTGGCCGAGGCCTGTGCCAACAGCCGAAGGGTAAAGACAAAAGACCAACTAATTTTGTCACCAAGAGAATGTACTGCTGACGCTTTGCTCAAAGGCGGCAGAGTTGCTAAAAACAGGCGGTTAATCGCGATGAAATCTTTTGATAATCCTCAAAAGAAAAACTCGAAAGAACTAAATCTTTATCTTGTGAGCATTGCTCAAACAATTTTTGAGGGTGATAAGGCACCGCTCGACCAAAGACCTAGGTAAGGCACCACTCGGCCCACCAGATCAAATATGAGGGACTCCACTAGGATAAAATTTTGAGGGTGATAAGGCACCACTCAACCGAAGATCTAAATAAGGCACCGCTTGGCCCAAAGATTAAATTTGAGGGTGATAAGGCACCAATCAATCAAAGACCTAGATAAGGCGCCACTTGGCTTGAAGATCCAATTTGAGGGTGATAAGGCACCACTCGACCAAAAGTCAAACTTGGATGGTTATAAGGTTCCACTCGACCGAAACCATCAAGTTTGGAGGGTGATAACACCACTCGACAGAAGATCTAGATAAGGCACCACTTGGCCCGAAGATCAAATTTGAGGGTGATAAGGCACCACTCGACCGAGGGTCAAACTTTGGATGGTTATAAGGTGTCACTCGACCAAAACCATCAAGTTTGGAGGGTGATAAGGTACCACTCGATAGAAAGTTAGTATTGAGGGATTTCACTGGGGTTTTTTTTTTTTTTTTTTTTTTTGGTCCACAGCGCCGTGTGGGGGTCCGAACGGCCCCGTGTATGGGCGGCACCATGCTTGCACGGCCCCGTGTGCACGACTCCGTGCCAGACTTCACGGCTCCATGGGCAATCCTCCACGGTGCCGTGGACCGCTGTTCCACAGGACAGTGGAGAATTCCACGGCACCGTGGGCGCGATAGAGAATTTATAAATAGAGGGCTCCCTCCCTCATTCCTTCACTCTCATTTCTGCTGCAAAGCTCTGCTGTTTTTGATTTTTAACTTCAAACCCTTTTTATCCGCTCACACCATGTCTTTCCGTCGACGAGGACGCCAGTCTCACTGGGAGCCACTACTCGGTACCACTACTAGCGATGCACGGGCTGCATGGTATCTTTCAAGGGTCACCCTGGCCGACACGGTCCGCCATGGTTGCCGCTCCATATGGGGCCAGGTCAATAATCTTACTCTTTCCCTTTCAATTTATGCATTTATTTATATTAGCTTCATACCTCACCACATAGATTAGAGGTAATGTCCCTAGATTCTGCCCCAAGCTCCTAATGGCATGCAAATCCAGGTAATGCCCCTAGATAGCATCCTAGGCACCTAATGGCACACAAATCTAAGCGAGGCCATCAGAAAATACCCTAAGTGTCTTTTGGCACGCAAATCTAGGTAAAGCCTCTAGATACCCTCCTAGGCACCCAGTGGCATGTAAATCAAAGCGAGGCCATCAGACACCACCTTAAGTGTCTTTTGGCACGTAAGTCTAGGTAACGCCTCTAGATACCCTTCTAGGCACCTAGTGGCACGTAAATCAAAGTGAGGCCATCAGACACCACCTTAAGTGTCATTTGGCACGTAAATCTAGGTAACGCCTCTAGATACCCTCCTAGGCACCTTAGTGGCACGCAAATCAAAGCGAGGCCATCAGACACCACCTTAAGTGTCATTTGGCACACAAATCAAGGTAACGCCTCTAGATATCCTCCTAGACACCTAGTGGCACACAAATCTAAGCGAGGCCATCAGACAATACCCTTAAGTGTCCTTTAGCACGCAAATCAAGGTAACGCCTCTAGATACCCTCCTAGGCACCTAGTGGCACGCAAATCAAAGTGAGGCCATCGGACACCACCTTAAGAGTCTTTTGGCATGCAAATCAAGGCAACGCCTCTAGATACCCTCCTAGGCACCTAGTGGCACGTAAATCAAAGCGAGGCCATCAGACACTACCCTAAGGGTCCTTTGGCACTTAAATCAAGGTAACGCCTCTAGATACCCTCCTAGGCACCTAGTGGCACAAAAATCAAAGCGAGGCCATCAAATACTTCCCTAAGTATCTTTTGTTACGCAAATCTAGGTAACGCCTCTAGATACCCTCTTAGGCACCCAGTGGCACGCAAATCAAAGCAAAGCCATCAGATACCACCTTAAGTGTCCTTTGGCATGCAAATCAAGGTAACGCCTCTAGATACCCTCCTAGGCACCTAGTGGCAAGTAAATCAAAGTGAGGCCATCAGACACCACCTTAAGTGTCCTTTGGCATGCAAATTAAGGTAACGCCTCTAGATACTCTCCTAGGCACCTAGTGGCACGTAAATCAAAGCGAGGCCATCAGATACTTTCCTAAGTATCTTTTGTCACGTAAATCTAGGTAACGCCTCTAGATACTCTCTTAGGCACCCAGTGACATGCAAATCAAAGTAAAGCCATCATACACCACCTTAAGTGTCCTTTGGCATGTAAATCAAGGTAATGTCTCTAGATACCCTCCTAGGCACCTAGTGGCACACAAATCAAAGCGAGGCCATCAGACACTACCCTAAGGGTCCTTTGGCACGTAAATTAAGGTAATGCCTCTAGATACCCTCCTAGGCACCTAGTGGCACATAAATCAAAGTGAGGCCATCAGACACTACCCTAAGTGTCCTTTGGCACACAAATCTAGGTGACGTCCCCTTTTACAACCTCTCCCTCTTTCTCTCTTTTTTCTTTTTTCTTTTTTATTTAATTGTTTAATTATTGTCATCATTATCTCGGCTAACCATTTGCCTTATTTTTCTTTGCAGGGCAGCTCCCTTCCTTCGCCCAAGAAATATTGTGGGCTGGAGGCTGTTTCAGAGTGGTACCGCACACTTTGCACAGCGGTACAGTCGCGGGTTGTTCGGACCGGGCTGGGGCACATCGCCTAGTCCCTGGCTCGCGAGTTGGACAGTCCGACTGCGAGGGCTCTGATAGAGAGGTTGTGGCCGAGCACCCATACATTTCACCTTCCCTTTGGTGAGGCGACAGTCACCCCCCCTAGATTTCTACATGATCACGGGACTGCCCTTTAGTGGATTACCCGTGACACTGACTCCGAAGGAGAGGATTATAGCCTTGGCAGAGACATCAAAGCGCCTGGAGTACTATAGGCAGCAGTTGGGGATTGCCGTTACAGGGAGAGAGATCCCCGCGTCGGTCCTGAGGGGTAGCTGGGATGAGAGGGTCGTTACAGACCAGTCGTCGTCCATCCTTTAGGATCAGCAGGCTCGATGCTTCCTCCTATTCTTGCTGGCGGAGGTGATCTTCAGCGATATGACGGGTACGGTGACAGCCGACGCCGCATATGTTCGCTTCTTTGAACATTTTAACGTGCCTGCAGGCTACGATTGGGGGGGCTCGGCGTACGCCTACTTCCTGGATATGTTAGATTATCTGGTTGTGGGGTCGCCGAACCTGATCGGATGCTGCTATGTCTTATGGGTGAGTTCTCTCAACTTTGCCTTTTTCTCTTTCCTTTTTTTATTTTTATTTTATTCTTACTTTTTTGAGCTCATTTATGATTGCCTATTGCAGACGTGGAGCTATGAGATCCTTCGGTTTTGGGTCCCTACTTTCAGACCTGGGGATGACCCCGGAACCACCTTTCCTCGGACTACGTGATGGCATAAGTCCCACTTGCTCAGGAGCTATCGCCATAAGGACCTTGGGTCCATTCGCGGCCTCCTGAACGAGCTGCAGCCGACCGAGGTAAATTTAAAGTGGTTGTTTATCTTATTTTCTCTTTTCTTCTCTTCCTTTTTATTTTTACATTGATCTTGACTCTTTCTTAACAGTCTTCTCTCCGTCCTTATTTGGGGGAGGTGATTTTAGAGCTGGACATGTTTGACAGGGCCTCAGCTCTCTCCACTCGCAGGGTCCTTTTTGAGGGCCCATGGGGGTTTGCTTTTTACTTGGGAGAGCGAGTGTCCCTGCAGTGGTCTGAGGCTCGCTTGGTGCCCTGCCCTGCTCCTGCTCGGGTCCATCAGCTAGCCTTGATGGATCGGGATGAGATCAGGCACTAGAGGGTTGGTGAGCCCGCGATTGGGCTGGTGCTAGCCGAGACGGACTATACCGACTTCCTTCTCCGAGAGATAGTCTGCGTCCCCCTCACCCGCGAGGGTCCTCAGGTAAGATTTTCTCCATTTTCCCCTCTTCTCCTCAGATTGTTAATCTAGCTTTTATTCTGATGTGTTTCTCTTCTTGACAGTTTCCAGGTCGCCCCATGATTCCAGGGGTCTATGGTGGTGGGAGTTCTTCTCGCGCCTCCCGAGTAGGGGAGGTGGAGTCAGGTGTTGGACCTTCTGGAGAGGTTCCAGCCCTGCGGATTGCTGGTCCAGATGACCACATTCCAGGGTATCGTTCGTGGTTCATTCGCCACCACGAGCCTGGGATGGTTGAGGTCATCTTACCACCCCCTCGGGCTGCAGATACGGACCTAGGCCTCCCTCTTCCTTATGATGGGGTAAGCACATCCGACTTTCCTAACTTCATCCATTATTTTTCAAATTCTTGACATCTTGGGTGATTATCATGTTTAGGTGGATGCGAGCCGATACGCCGATATGAGGCGCATGATGGCGAGCATGGATGAGATGATCATCTCGTGTGTGGACGCGGGCCATAGTATGGTACTGCTTCGTCTCTTCCCCGCCTCCTTCTCTTCTTTCTTTCTTTTTTCTTTTCTTATTTCAATTATTTATTATTTTTTTCCTTGCTTATCTTTTGATTTTCCTCTCTCTCTCTTTCTCTCTCCCTTTTTAGAGGGTTGAGCTCGACCATTGTCGGAGAGAGATTGAGAGACTTAGGCTTGCAAATGATCAGCTGCAGTTCAACCTTACGCGGGTTAAGGTCGAGAGGGATGCCTTGATAGCATCCCAAAGCGGAGAGGGGGGAGGCTTGGATGTTGATGATTACTCCCTTGAGTCATGACCGCTCCTCTTTTTTTTTTATTTGGAAATATTGTTACAACTTTGTACATTTATTTTCCTTCCCTTCTCTTTTTTTTTGTTTATACACTTTGGTATAGATACTGGTGCAATTTTTATGTACATGTTTCTTCTTCTTCTTCTTTTTTTGTACACATAAACGAATTGTCTATGAATTCATTGGACATTTCTTTCTTTGAAATGCACATGAGACTCCATCCCTTTCCTTAGAAGCACAAATTCCATTGGTAAATGGTTCCATTGCATGAGCAAGGACAGAGAAATTGAGAAAAGAAAGACAAACAAGTAAAGATAGGAACATCCAATTGATATCACTTATTTGTAACATTTTTTGGATAATAGCATCACCACTTCTTGTGTCACATCTCTGGGGTTCTGAAATTTTCCATCTTAGGTTGTTCCTGCCTCGGAGATACTAAGGAAGTGATATAAAAACTTATGTGAGTTAAACCCATGAATCTCACATAATTGTTCTTTGATGTTTCTGATTTTTCTCTCTCGGCCTTCATCCAAGGGCAGTTCCATTGGATTTCTTGGACATCTCTCTCCTCCAAATATTTCTTCCAGTCTTGGGCCTTGTGGAATTCTGACTTTTCCCTTTGTATTTGATAATGCATATGCCGGAGGTTAGGACACGGAATTGGTGTGACCAATTTTAGTTTTTCCATCAACCACATTTGGAATACCGTCGGAGATCCATGAAGGAAGTCTGTACCGTATTTCTGAGACTGACTCATGGTATCAAACCCTTTGAATGTTTCTGCTAAAACTATCGCATCCTTCTTCAATTTGCCTCACCACTTGTGCAATTATTGGCGACATGCCTTTTCCTGGAGATGCTAACAAGTACCTCCCAATCATACAGAATAAGTATGCCCACCTTCTGCGTCGGATCTGTCTTTCTTCTTCAAATCCATTATTGTTGAAGATCTTCACAACTTTCAACGCATCCACCTTGTCATAATTGAGAACTTGCTTTAACTCCTTCTTATTCATGGCAAAGAAATCTCCCAAATTTTTGAAGAGCTGTTCTTTCTGCATAGTTGGGAGGAACGACTTTCCTCGAGGGGGTGACATCATGCAAGCCCGGAATTCTTCAATGGTTGGAGCCAGCCAGACTTTTTTGAAGTGAAACGTGTGCAATTGGGGGTTCCAGCACTTCGACACTTCCCTTAGTAAATCATGATGGAGCTTGAAACAACCGATCCTTCCTAATACTATCAGATGGTGATCCTCTAGGAGTGTAAGCTCGTCCACATTCATCCAGAGAGTCCACTGACGCAACTGTTCGTCGAGTCCTTCTTTCTTTGATCCTCTCATGCTACCTGTATCAAGGATTGGGTTAGCATTTTGCGACACAGAATGAATAAATCCTTTGTTAATAACCAGCTCTAGATGACTTTTACTTCTAAGCTAGGTCAAGGAATGGAAGGCCAAATGGTGAGATTTACCCATATGTGTAAGGGACGCCGGCTGGCAGAATTTATGGGAGGAAATCGATACAATGCCTTCTCTCTCTTTTTTCTTCTCTCTTTTTTTTCTTTTTCTCTTTTTTTTTTTTTGAGACCGTACCCGAATACATCGAGTTGCCTACGTATCCCTTCGGAGGAATCAGGTCGAACGTAGTTCAAATTGCTTCACATATCTCAGACAAAATACTTCTTTAGCTGGTCCATATTGACCAGACCCCGAAGATCTTCTCCGTCAAGATTAGAGAGTTGGACCGCCTGTCCTGGCAATATGGTCTTGACTTTGTAGGGTCTACTCCAATTGGGTCAGAATTTTCCTCTTGGGTCGTGGATTGGAGCTCGCTGCTCTCTAAGGACCAAATCTCCTTCCTCAATGCTCCGAGTGCGGACACCTTTATTGAATGCCCTAGCCATTCTTTGCTGATATTTCTTGAGATTATCCATGGCCTTCATCCTTTTCTCATCCAGGAGATTGAGCTCTTCGTACCTGGCCCTTACCCATTCTCCTTCTGGCAATTGACTATCGAGTAAGACTCGAAGAGAAGGGACCTGAATTTCTACCGGTAATACGGCTTCCATCCCATATACCAGAGAATACGGGGTAGCTCCGATAGAGGTTCGGATAGATGTCCGATATGCCCATAAAGCTAGTGGAAGTTTCTCTGCCCAGTCATTGTGTGTATCTGCCATCTTTTGCAATATGACCTTCATATTCTTGTTGGCTGTTTCTACTGCTCCATTAGTCTGTGACCGGTAAGGCGGTAAGTAGTAGACTTATGCCTCTTAATGCCAAATTGGTTGCAGAGTTCTTCCACTTTTCCCCTAAAATGCAGGCCTTGATCTGAAATCAACTGTTGCAGCACACCGTATCTGCAGATGAGATTCTCTTTTATGAACTTTGCCACCTTGGCGGAAGTTAGGACTGCATAAGATTGAGCCTCTACCCATTTTATGAAATAGTCGATGGCGACTAACACGAATTGATGTCCATTTGAAGTTATTTTTCCAACTACATCAATTCCCCAGGTAGAAAATGGCCAAGGGGCATTTAATGAGTGCAACTCTGTCGGAGGAATATGAATGATGTTGACAAATATCTGGCATTTATGACATCGCCTTACGAAGGTAGCACACTCAGCTTCCATAGTGGCCTAATAGTATCCCATCCTGAGAATTTTCTTGGCCAGCATCCTTGCATTCATGTGTGGTCCACATATTCCTTGATGGATTTCTTCCATAATGATTTGAGCTTGATCCTCATCCACACATAATAGTTGGATACCATCATAAGACCTCTTATACAACAAGTTTCCATGGAGGATGAATTGAGTGGCATATTTTCGTAAATACCTCTTCTCTCTTTCTGAAAACTCTTCAGGATATCTCCTTTCCTTGATGTAGTCGACCACTGGAGCATACCAAGGTCTTCCATCCTCGGTGAGCGTATTGACTGGTTCTCCATATGCTGGGCAAGTCCTTCTTTCTATTAGGAAGGGCTGGATCTTGTCTCGAGTATCACATTCTACCATGGATGCCAAAGTGGCTAAAGTATCGGCAAACCGATTGCTATCCCCGGGCAGATACTCAAAAGAAACTTCCTTGAAGCATTGCGTTAGTTGTTCCAGATAGACTTGGTAGGGCTTCAACTTCTCATCCTTAGTCTTCCACTTTCCTTGTGTTTGATAGATCACCACAGAGGAATCTCCGTAAACTTTAATTTTGTCAACTCCTATAGACAGAGCCATTTCTAACCCAATAGCATAAGCTTCATACTCTGCTATGTTATTGGTACAACTAAATTCCAATCTGAAGGCCATTGGTAAGTAAAAGTCCTCTGGGGTTATCAATAACACCCCTGCGCCAAATCCTTTTTGATTGGCGGCTCCATCAAAGTACAGTTGCCACCCCTTAGTTGGTCCGGCTTCTATGGAGTGCAAATCTTCATCTGGGAAGAGGTCCTCTGTTGCTCGAGAATCATACTCTGAGGGAAATGCTGCTAGATGGTCAGAGATTGCTCACCCTTTCACAGACTTTTGACTGACATAAGTTATGTCGAATTCTGATAATAGTAACAACCACCTTGCCATCCTCCCTGTCAATGCTGGTTTCTCAAAGAGGTACTTAATTGGATCCATACGAGAGATCAACCTGATGGGATGTGACACCATGTAGTGCCTCAGGCACTTAGTTACCCAAACCAAAGATGTACATGTCTTTTCTACTGGGGCATATCGAGTTTCATACTCAATGAATTTCCTGCTTACATAGTAGACTGCATGCTCTTCTCCATCCGCCTTGCCAACTTGGGCCATCATTGATCCGATCACTGTTTCTCCTACTGACAAATATAGGAGCAAAGGTCCACCGAACACTGGAGGGACAAGTATAGGAGGAGAAAGTAGATACTCTTTGATTTTCATAAAGGCATCTTGACATTTCTCGTTCCATTCTTTTGGCTCTTTCTTCCTTAGGAGTTTGAAGATAGGTTCACAAGTGGATGTCAACCGAGATATGAATCTGATGATGTACTGGATGCGGCCCAAAAACCCTCGTACCTCTTTTTCTGTCCGGGGTGGTGGCATTTCCGTGATGGCTTTTATCTTGTCAGGGTCCACTTCTATCCCTCTTTCGCTGACAAGAAATCCAAGTAATTTTCCTGCTTTGGCCCCAAACACACACTTCTGAGGGTTCAGCCTTAGCTTGTATTCTTTGATTCTTTCAAAAAACTTTCTGAGAGCTGCAACATGGCCTTGTCGGTCAATAGATTTGACTATCATATCATCGACATATACATCTACTTTTTTGTGTATCATGTCGTGTAGGATAGCTGTGGCCGCTCTTTGATATGTTGCCCCAGCATTTTTCAACCCAAAAGGCATTACTTTATAATAAAACGTGCCCCAGGGTGTGGTGAAGGCAGTTTTCTCCTTGTCCTCCGGGCACATACTAATTTGGTTATATCCTGAGAAACCGTCCATGAAGGACAGTAGAGCATGGCCTGCAGTGTTGTCTACCAAACTGTCAATGTGGGGTAACGAAAAATCATCATTCAGGCTGACCCTGTTTAGGTCACGAAAATCCACACAAATTCTGACCTTCCCATCTTTCTTAGGGACTGGGACAATATTGGACAACCATTGAGGGTACTGGGTTACTTGAAGAAATCTTGCATTCCATTGTTTGATTACTTCTTCCCTGATCTTCTCACTCCATTCCGGCCGCATCCTTCTTAACTTCTGCTTGACTGGGCGAGCCTCCGGATATGTTGGTAATTCATGTTGTACAATCTTTGGATCGATGCCGGGCATATCCTTGTAGGACCAGGCGAAGACTTCCTCAAATTCCTTGAGGAGAGAGATCATTTGGGATGTTTCGTTATTGTTGAGAGAAGCACCAATTTTGATTATTCGAGGGCATTGATCGGTCCCTATATTTACGGGGTGGGTATCCTCTCAGACAGGTTGAGCTCTTCTTTGCTCCAATTGTTCTAACAGATTATGATGTTCTAAGACATTATCATCATTAGAAGAATAGGAAGAAGAAAAAGAAACATACTCAGAATCAGTAATTTCATTTATGATAAGGGGAAGAGTACAGACAGACCCAATGGACTGGACATTTCCATCGGACTCAGATACACACCTCAGAGACAGACTTAGACAGGACTATGCTAGAGCTGGTTACAACTTCAGATTCATTAATATGAAAATCTTCCATCATTCTTGCCCAATTCGCTATGGATCCTTGGAGAGGTTGTATGAGAAGATGTGGTGCCGGTCCTTCTTCTTCTTCTTTAATGATCACTGCTACTTCGAACAGTTTGCCAATTCCTTGATCCCCTGTGACTTCCTTCTTGCTGGCTTGATCCAATTCCATGGCTATCCAGTCTACTTCGTTCTTAAAGAATATTTCAAGTCCTGGTAGACGTTCGCCCTGTTCTTGATTGAACCATGGTTCTGGATTTCCACAGTAAGGGAAGTCTTCTCCCTCTTTCACGAAGTACCCGTTCAGAGCCTTGAAATATGGCTCACCATTTGCCATACTATTCGTCTGTCCTGTGGCTTTCTTCCTTGGGTTCTTCAGGTTAAACCCTAATCCACAACGGTTGGCATTGGCTGGTATCTCCGGGAACACCGGTACCCCCTGTTGGTTTTTACCCAATCCCAATCTAGGAAAATATTTCATCTTTCTCATAATCTTTACAGAGGCTTCGCTCCATATTGTCAGGAATTTCCCTAGACTCTGGTCTTCTTCACTTGCAGAGGTAGTACAAATGTGGCCGATTTCAAATCCACCCAGCTGCACTTCTTGCGAGGATGAAACACCTACTTCAATGTTGGCCAAAGTGTGTACCATTTTCGGGTCTCCAAAAATGGTAATCACTTTCTGATCATATATGAACTTCAGCTTTTGATGAAGACTTGATGCTAGGGCTCCCATTGAATGTAACCATGGTCTTCCAAGCAACATATTGAAGGATGCTTGAATGTCGATGACTTGGATGTCTATGGTAAAGCAAGCTGGTCCAATCTTGACACTGGTGGTAAGAATCCCTATCACCTCCCTTCTAGAATTGTCGTATGCCCTGATGGTTTGACTGGACGACTTCATTTTGTCTAGAGATAAACCCATGCATCTGGCTGCTTTAAGGGGCATCACATTGAGGGCGGACCCATTGTCTATCAGAACCTGGGGGACCTGATTCTTGTTACATTCCACCATAATGTAAAGTGCCTGGTTGTGATTCTTTCCTCTTGGGGGAAAATCCTCTTCTGAGAAAAAGAGTGACTGAATGGCATAAGTGGGCCCTACTATGTGAGATAATTCCTCAGGCCCCATTTCTATAGGCACTTGAACCTTGGTAAGAGCTTTCAGAATAGCTTCTCGGTGGGTTGGTGATGCCATTAATAAACCCCATATTGAGATGTTGGCTTGGGCTTTCTTCAATTGGTCTAGTACTGGGTTTTCTGGCTCAACAACTGCCATGGACTGGCTAGACCGATATTTTTCTACTGTTAACTCTTTATTCTTGAAGTTTTGGCCACTCCTGGTTTCCGCCACCTCTGACTCTCTTTCTTTAATGACCAACCGGACTGGGCAAAAGTCCCCATCTTCTTCGTCACTATCAGTGATGATACGAGGACCCTTCATTAGACAAGGCCACGATAGACTTTCGGGCTTGATTTAGGATTCCTGATAGGGTTTCTCGCTTTTCAGCAATCTGCTGGACTATATGGGGTTGTTCTGGTATCAATTGGCCAATGGCATGAAAGGCTTCCGAAGCCGCTTGGTACATCTTCCTTGCTTCTGCCAATGACTTATAGAAGCTGCGATCCTTCTTTTCTTCTTGATAAACTGAACTTTCGGACCTCTTTTCTGGGGTTGAAATAACTGGGTGGATATTCCCTGTTGGGTCATTTACTGCTTCTCCCTCATTGACATGACACATATAGAAATCATCATGTGCTCTTGCCCATGCACGGTATTCTCTGTTACCCTGATACGGAGACGGGGGAGGAGTCCCACATAGGTCTTGTGTCAAGGCCAAAGTTAACTTTACAGAGTTTTCCAAATGGCAAAGTGCTTGAGGGAGCGCCCACTGTTCTCTAACAGATTCCAGCTGTTGAAGCTCCTCCTGGTACTTATCATCCAAGACCACCGTCCTCATGAGTGTTTCCTGGATTTTATCTACATCCTGGTGGATCTTGTTCACCCGGAATGATAATTCCCATGGTGCGGGTCGGCAAATGTTCTCATACTTCTCCAGACGTGTCCTTGGTTGCCAAGGTTCCTCATCCTCCATTTCTTCTTCCCCTTCAGACACTTCAACATTGGATTCCTCTGATGCAGATTCTTGCTCACTTTCATCTTCTTCAGATGATTGTTCTTCCCCTTCATCATCGATGTCCATAGGAAAGATACCTCTGGTGGGGTCAATCTGAAATTCCCCGAGGCTGATATCATTGATCCATGCATCCCATGTTTCACTTCTTCGGGGTGGATCTGGATAGGAGAATGAATCTGAATACAAGACCAGGTCTTCTAGAGGAGTTCCAAACAGATCACAGGCCAAAGCATTGACTAACCAAGTCATATTTTTCAGCTCATGGAGGGTTCGAGCGAGTTCATCGCTCTCATTTGGCATCACCAAGCTCTCACAACGTGCTGCGAAGTTACTACACACCAGATCTGGAAATAGAGAGGTAGACTTGTACAGGATCTCTTGAGTATGGGTGGAAACATCGAGTATATCTGCGACCTGATAGAAGGCGCTCATGTTCCAATACTCGAAATCTTCTCTGGACACCGTCCAATCGCCTCTGGGAACCTCTGGAGATGATATCTCCTCATCATCTCTGCTTTCATACTCATCTAATGATACAGGTTGAATAAGGCTGGTAGGGTCATTATCATCATCGCTTCCGATGTTATTTACCCAATCCATCGCTTCTACTCCTTCGTCCTCCATCGTTGGACTTTGCTCGGCATACTCTATCCATCCCTCGTGGATATCTTGGTCGTCTTCCTCATCTGAGCTGTTGTCAATATATCCCCTTACATGGGCAAGAGAGACTTCTTTGGTCAAAGCTTGTCCAATAGCTAGTGCTGAGACTGCTTTAAGGAGCTAAGGTGTGACTCTGGTGATTTCAGTCCCTTCTTCTTCTTCAGGAACCAGGTGAGATATTTTGGATGATGAGAAACTGTACTTGTACAATGGTGTCATTATCTCGAGACCCTCTAATCCATACTCCAAGAAATCCAACTTCCGAAGTCGGTTGATGGATGTTATACCTCTACCTTGGTCACATGGTTGCCCGCCTGTTCGGATATTCCCGTCACAGTTGGTTCGGGCACAATAAATGCAAATCTGCATCCTTTTTGCCCGTGCTTGCCGTGACTGCTCATCTCTTCCTGAATACCACGGGATGGGCTGGATCAATGTGGTAGGATCTTGGAATGGTGTCTCTTCCTGCAGCATGTTCACTGATCCTGTAGACGACTCTGGGGAATAGGTCCCCTTCACCAGTGGTTGTGAGATTTTCCATGTAGGTATCTGGTATTCTACCCATGTGGCACCTTCTGACTTTGGATGATAGAAAGGGAAATCGGGCCGATCCACTTCCTGAGACACCTCTTATCAAATCTGTGGTTCTTTTTCCTCCTTAAGTTTCTTGGTCAACATTGCTATATAAACGTGTGCCTTCATTAGCTTCCTCTTCCTGACTGGATGAATCAAGGTGGTAGGATCTGCTTGCTCGGCATCCTCTTGAAGCATATTTACTCCATGGTTAGGTAGAGGATTTGTGGTGACATTTGGCGGCTGCTTCTTCTGAAGTTTAATTTTACCCTCGTCAATCAAGTCTTGGATCGCATGCTTAAGAGCTAGGCATCTATCCGTATGATGGCCTTGTTGGTCGTGGTAATGACAGTACAGATTGGGCTTATACCAGGTAGGTGGATTGTTCAAATCCACATGCTTAGGAGGAACGGAATTGATCATTCCCTGTTTTTTGAGCTTGGTGAATAACAATGAGGGCATCATTCCTTTAAAGTTGAAATTCCTCCTGGATGCTTCAGATTCAGTTTGGATCACAAGAGGGGTGGATCCTGTGGCTACCACCTGGACTTCTGCCGCCTGGCTGCTTGTCCCTATAGCATTTCCTCCTTTGGCTCTTAGGCTTTTCCTTGTCGAATAGCTTCCTGATGCTTCACGGGTCATACCCTGATTCTGCCTTTCTTTAAAGATCTTATCTTCAATCTTCTTCCCGATTGTCATAAGAACATCAAATGTTTTGATGTGCTGGTAGTATATCTTCTCATGGTACTCCCCATACAGATTTTCTAACAATATCTCGACCTGCTCCTCCTCAGTAGGGCGGTTCCACATTTTCGTGGCCTTCTCCCTGAACCGCATGATGTAGTTTGAGAACTCTTCACTTGGTTCTTGCCTCAAGGTTTCCAATTCTCTTCGAGTAATATCCATCTCAGTGTTGTATGAATATTGCTTAGTGAAGGCTTTAACCACAGAGGCCCATGACTGGGTTTGGGTGTGATCAAGCTGGGTTAACCACCTTAAAGCAGATCCGGCCAAAGAATATAAGAACGCCTATCCCATTTGGTTTTCAGAAAGTCCCCATGATCTGGCAATGGTGGCAAAAATCTTGAGATGAGCCCTAGGATCTCCCGATCCGTCGAACTTATCCAATTTCCATTTGAAATCTTCGGGGACTTTCCCTTCGGGAAAGAATACCAGGTCTTCTTCATCTTTTTCTTTGACTTTGCCCTTGACAACCACTTCTAACTCGGCTACTTTTTCTCTCATTTTCTTCTCCCTTTCAGTCTCAGAAGGGTCCATAGGGTGGCTATCTTCCCCTTCTTCTACTGGTATGATGATTGGAGTCTTGAGGGTTGCGGGGTTAGTTTTTCGGACTTCTTGCTCTGTTGGTCCAGCTATGGATCCGCCCCTAGATAGTTCATTGACTGACTGAACTAGTTGTGCCATGAGTTACCGCATTTCAGCCATGTCTACTTACAGCCTATCCACTCGATCTTCGACGTGACTTTCAGACAAGTGATCCTCCGGAGGATTCATGTTACTCACAAGTGATATCTCAGAAGATGAACTAGAAGAATGAGAAGGGATCAGGGATCTTGAGGAGAATGGTGGGTTGGCTCGAGTCAACCTTCCGTCGTGTCGGACCCAGATGGATAAGGACGGAATTGTGCTTCTACGAAAGAGAGAAGAATACCTAGTTTAGACCCTAAGAAGGCTAAAGAAGAATTTTATTTTATTTATCTTTTTTTTTTTGTTTATGATTTTTTTTTGTATTTTATAACATTTATTTCATTTTATTATTTTATTCGACTCAAGTAATCGGAGTGGTCATCAGAGTTTCAGCAGACTCCTTCTGAGACCAGACTTCGAATGCCGTCATTGCCCAAGCATTTTCGAACACAACAACAAAAAACAAACAAGAGAAAGATCCTAGTTACCGGATTATTGATGATTATGCCTGGAGTCAAGATGAGATGCCTTCTTTTTTTTTCTCGAGGGACATGTAAGGTTCCATTATATGGAAGTGGACTTTCATTTTTCTTTGAGGGACCATCATGGGACTATGGAATTCCTTATCTTTGGTGGTATCTCATATCAAAACCAGGTTAATCGTCAAATGACCCTAAACTCGGTCTTTCTTACAGCTAACAAATGTTAGTTTGTATCGTACCCTAATCATATGTGGTCTATTTTCCTACATGATGCATGTAATGGGTAGGCTTCCATAGGACAGAACAAGGCCACCCTTGACAGAACCGATATACCTATCGCTCGTGGTCGCGAATTGTAGGCACGTGGTTCTTTTGATATACCTGGAGAATAGGTCACACAAACTCAGAGTAATCGAGCTAGTGCCTTTTTTGAGTGGCAGAGCACTCCACAACACACTAGTGAATACCCTCGCTGGTGATTCTAAACTCGTACAGTAAATATCAAGGGCTGTAGCTTCGTCGTGAATTACCCATGACTACTCATGGGGTCCAACGACTAACTACGGGAGTAAGAGGAGTTCCCATGCAGTGTATGTGTGCAAGAAAGTGGTACAGGAAGAGGCTATCATCCGATCTCAGAGTACTTAGCATGACGTGCCTCACCTCCCCGTGGGTAAAGGCACGACAGGGAGTACCCTCGCCGTTTGATTTCACTTCAAGCGCTATGCATGATGCGGTTAGTACACACAAGGGTTAGCCAGACAAATATATTATGGTATTTGTTTATTCATTTATTTTTTTTTTGTATTTTGTTTTGTATATATTTTTTTATTATATTCTTTTATTATCATTATTTTTTTTCTTTTCTTTTTTTTATAAAAGTTTAGAGAGAACATTCTGTCATTTATTGATAGCACCTATTTAGAGAGTTTGACCTCAGGTGGACATTTGCCCACCATGTCCCCAGTGAAGTCGCCACTGTAAGTACCGCGGTCCTTCGGGACAAAGATTTCCTCAGCCCTCTTCCTTTGTTGGTATATTGGCGACATAGGGTTATTGGGAGATACATGTGTGTGTATGTATGTGGATAACGTTGTCAATGTATGATAAATAGGGGATTGGGATCATGCATTAAAATATGTTAACCTAATGAGAAGTCACCACCTAGGGTTAGGGCCTAGGACCCATTAAGTGTAGCCCTACCCGTGGTGTGTGGAATCGGGCTACGTGACTCCATATGGTCTAACCAAATGTTCGGGTAAGGGGTCAGGTTACGAGTGTGGGAAGGTGTTAGGCACCCACCTCGCCCGACCGAAGTTGGTCTCTCTGTGTTAGATGCTACATAAGGACGAATGTTGTTTCTCTCTTATTACGGGGATGGGGGATATTATGAACTACATTCAGATGCTATGAATTGAACTAAAGTATAATAAACTACATTATATATGTGAAAAATGCGGACTAAAACTGTAAAATATGAAAGGACTACATTGGATCAACAAAAATGCAATAATTATACCTGTATGGTTGTATGCCCCTGGCTTAGGGGAGATGGACGAATGGACCGACGCTGCTTCTTTCTCGGCAGAGTAACGGCTCTTTCGAGTGATTTGGAAAAGAGTAAACTGACAAAATAACGTCTGTAGCAAAGGAGTTTCGATGGTTATCCGTGCACAGACGGGATACCAAAGCCAAGGAGCCAAAGCGCTCTATACTCAGAGGGACAATCGAAGGATCTGTCCGCCACAAGAAAACTACAAGCACTCACACACTCATGAGAGAAGGAAAGGAAATGAGGGTGAAAAAGGGGGAAAAGATGCTAGGAATCACTTGGGGAGGGTCTCTCCACCCAAAATTCCTTGGGAAATGTGGGAGGGGACCCTCCTATTTATAGGGAGGGACCTTTTCTCTCTCCTAGCCGGACAAGTCCTCCACGGCGTCGTGGAGATGTCCACGGCGCCGTGGGTGACGTCAGTAGGCTGATGTCACACCCCCTCATGGCGCCGTGGAAATCTGGTACACATCCCCACGGTGCCGTGGGAAGGTGCCCACGGTGCCGTGGGAAGGCGTCCACGGCGTTGTGGGAGCGCAGTGCCATTTTTCCTTTTTTTTTTGCCTAAAATGGACCATTTTGTGCTCAGCATGGTTCTTGGTCCCATGGGTCAGGTATCTTTGGGTCTGAAAAGAGGGAGGGTGCATCGTCCATCGTCCATGTCCCGTTGTCATCATCGCCAATTAGGGGGTGACAAAAAATCAGTGTCTACACACCAACTTCTCTCTCCGATCAAGATGTTGCTAACATTGTGGCTGGTATGATGGGGCAGCAACAATTATAGATGGGTGGTATTCTACAAGAAATGCAGCGACAACAACAACAGTTTATGGCCACCGTCACAGCCTTAATGCGAGGGAATGCGCAGAATGCGCCACCTCCACCTGTTAATCCCACTGTAAATGTGCAACAGGGGGCGGCACCGGCTCCTCCAGAGATCGTGAATGATGTTACATCTTGTATGATGGAAAGGTTCCTAAAAATTCAACCTCTTACCTTTGGTGGTGTTACTAAGGATGTCTTCCAACCAATGAGGTGGGTGAAGGAAATGGAGAAAGCGTTTGAGTTTTTGGATTGTACTGAGGCACAAAAGCTATAGTGTGCTAGGTATAAACTTCAGCATAAAGCGGAGGCTTGGTGGCAGACAACCAAGCCTATATTGGCCGCTGCTCACCCTGAGTTGACCTAGGAGATATTTAAGGAAGAGTTCTTCAAAAATTACTTCTCTAGTTCTGTTAGAAAGAGGAAAGAAGATGAATTCACATAATTGAGCCAGGGACCGAAGTCAGTCCTAGAGTGTCAGTAGATGTTCGAGGAACTTTTCTTCTTTACTTCTGAGCATCTGAAGACTGACGAGGCTAAGGCGAGAAAGTTTGAAGATGGGTTAAGGCCTTCCATTGGCCATGTTATGGTAGCCCATAGGGCTCAAGGCTATTCTGGGGTGGTCCAAACAGCCAAGGGAATCGAAGACAAGTAGAGGGAGAACTTTGTTGGACAAAGGGGTACTGGAAAAAGAACCATGCCGTTCTCAGATTGCAAGTACAACAAGTTCTCGAGAACCCCTCACTACAGATCATCTTCCTTGCAGTATATAAAAAGAGGAGCAGGAGATCGTCTGGTCAGGATTCTAGGCCAACTCATATAAATTCTACAGCCACAAGGACTGCAGCATCAGTAGACGGTCAAGAAGCTAAGTGTTACAAGTGTGGCCGCCAGGTCACTTTGCAAGGGAATGCAATGTTCGGAGACCTTTCCAATCCTCGACGGTGTCAAGGCAACAGGACCCAGGGTCGAGTGTATTCAACGACAATGAAAGAAGCTGAGGCAAATCAAGATGTGGTGACAGGTACCGTCTCTATCTGTTCATCACCGACGTTTACTTTGTTTGACACGGGTGCTACACATTCATTTGTATCTCCGTCCTTTACAAGGAGAATGGGCATTTTTCCTAAGAAAATAACTAAAGAGTTAAATGTTAGTACACCTACCAGGATGGTGGTTAAGCTTGGCATTGTGTACGAACCATGCAACGTACAAATTTCTAACCGAACTATGATTGCACATTTGATTCAACTCAATATGACCGACTTTGATGTCATCTTGGGTATGGATTGGTTATCGACACACAAGGCAAATATAATTGTGATAAGAAAGAGATTTTGTTTAAGCCTAAGGATGCTAGTGAGTTTGTCTTTGTTGGTGACCAGAAGAAGAAACTGAGAAAAACAATAATATCAGCACTTCAGATGAAGAAGATGCTTGATAAGGGATGTCAGGGATACCTCGTCTCGGTAATGGATACTGAGAAGGAGGTTAGGCCTATATCAAAAATTCTAGTTGTGAAAGAATTTCTTGATGTTTTCCTTGATGACTTGCCTGGGCTGCCAGCAGTTAGGGAAACATAATTTGTGATTGACTTACTCCCTGTGGCTGCTCTAGTGTCAAAGGCGCCCTATAGAATGGCACCAAGTGAATTGAAAGAATTGCAAATTCAGTTGCAAGACTTACTAAAGAAAGGGTTTATTAGACCAAGTGTATCACCTTGAGGTGCTCCGGTACTGTTCGTTAAGAAGAAGGACAGCAGTATGTGGATGTATATCGACTATCGAGAGTTTAATAAATTAACGATCAAGAATCGGTATCCTCTACCTAGAATTGATGAACTTTTCGATCAACTCTAAGGTGCCAAGGTGTTCTCAAAGATAGATCTGAGGTCGGGATACCATAAGTTGAGAGTTAGAGAAGGCGACATTAGTAAGGCGGCCTTTTGGACTCGGTACGGCCATTACGAGTTTCTGGTGATGTCATTCGATCTCACGAATGCTCCAGCCACATTTATGGACCTAATGAACAAAGTCTTCCATGATGTGTTAGACAAGTTCGTGATCGTGTTTATCGACGATATTCTCGTCTACTCCAAGAACATAGAGGAGCATGCAGAGCACCTGAAGTTTGTGTTACAACGGTTAAGAGACAAACAACTTTTCGCCAAGTTTAGTAAGTGTGAATTTTGGTTATCTCAGGTGGTGTTTCTTGGCCATGTAGTTTCAGCCAGGGGGATCGAAGTCGATCCTAGCAAAGTAGAAGCAGTATTGAACTGGAAAAGCCCAAAAACTGTAATAGAGATAAGAAGTTTTCTGGGGCTAGCTGGCTATTATAGGCAATTTATTGAAAATTTCTCCAGAATAGCAACGCCTATGACCCGACTCACACAGAAAGGTGTTAAGTTTGAGTGGACCGAAGAGTGTGAGAAGAGTTTTCAAGAGCTCAAGCAAAAACTAGTAACGGCCCCAGTATTAACAATACCAGATGCCACAAGTGGAGTGGTAGTATACATAAATGCCTCGAATATAGGTTTGTGGTGTATTTTGATGCAACACGGGAAGGTAGTTGTATATGCTTCTCAGCAACTAAAGGAATATAAGAAAAATTACCCCACACATGACCTGGAGCTGGCAGGTGTAGTTTTTGCAATAAAAATTTGGAGACATTACTTGTATGGGGATAAAATAGAGATATTTACAGACCATAAGCGCCTCAAGTATTTTTTCACTTGGAAATAACTAAATATGAGACAGAGGAGATGGCTTGAACTTGTGAAAGACTATGATTGTGAAATTCAATATCATCCAGGTAAAGCTAATGTGGTGGCCGAAGCCCTCAGTAGAGGGTTGCCAAGTGTGTCACTAAACAAATTATTTGTTGAGGAGCATTTGGTGAAGGAAATTATAAAGTTGGAATTCGGATTCATTGATAGTGATACCGGTGGATTGCTATCAGTACTCATTGTGCAGTCGACACTCAGAGCTCAAATAATATCAGCACAACCTTCTGATGTTGAATTTCAAAAAATAATAAATAAAATCCGTGAGGGGAAATGGAAGGATGCAGATTATACATTGACTACTGAAGGTGCTCTTATGTACAAAAACCGGTTGTGTGTACGTCCAGAAGGTAACTGGAAGGATATGATTTTAGAAGAAGCACACCAATCTACATTCTCTGTACACCCAGGTAGTATGAAGATGTATAGGGACCTAAAGCAGTACTTTTGGTGGAATGGAATGAAAAATGATGTGGCAACTCATGTATCTAAGTGTCTAGTCTGCCAACAAGTCAAAGCCGTCAGGCAGAGGCCACAAGGATTACTGCAATCACTACTCATACCGGAATGGAAATGGGAGCACATAACTATGGACTTGGTTACCGGTTTGCCCCATACCAAGAAAGGTCTGGATACTATATGGGTTGTTGTTGATCGGTTAACTAAAACAGCTCATTTCATTCCAATGAAACTCACTTACTCCATGGACCAATTAGCAAAGCTATATATCCTCAATGTGGTTCATCTGCATGGAGTACCAGTAAGTATCGTATCAGACAGAGATCCCAAATTTATATCTAGATTCTAGGAAAATTTACAAAAAGCGATGGGTACGGATTTGAAGCTTAGCTCGGCACATCACCCACAGACTGATGGTCAATCTGAAAGAACAATACAAACTTTGGAAGACATGCTCAGGGCATGTGTGACGGAAATGGGTGGTTACTGGGATGACCACATACCTTTGATAGAGTTTACCTATAACAACAGCTATCAAACAACCATCAGGATGTCACCCTTCAAGGCATTGTACGGAAGGACTTGTCGCACTCTCTTGTATTGGGATGAAGTCGGACAGCAGCGTATACTTGGGCCGGAATTGACACAAAATACTTGTGAGAAAGTAGATCTCATCAAGGAGAAGATCAAAGCAACACAATCCCGGCAGAAAAGCTACGCCGATAAAAGAAGATGACATTTAGAATTCAAAGTTGGTGAGAAAGTTTTTTTCAAGGTATCACCGACCAAGGGAGTGGTTCAGTTTGGAAAGAAAGGAAAGCTGAGCCCATTATCAGTCCCTTTGAGATCCTGCATAAAGTTGGACCGGTTGCCTACAAGCTCGCATTGCTACCATCTCTAGCTGGCGTCCATGATGTTTTTCATGTATCCATGTTGAGGCAGTACGTGTATGATATGCCTCATGTTTTGACGCAACAGTCTGATGAGCTTATTCCTGACTTAACCTATAGGAGGTGCCTGAGGAGATCTTGGAGTGCAAGGAACACAACTTACGAAACCGTACAATCTCTTGCATCAAAGTCAAATGGAGTAATCATTCACCTGAAGAAACCTCATGGGAACGTGAAGATTCTATGCAGGTGAAATACCCTCAACTATTCGGTCTTCCAGGTTTGACAATTTTACGGACGAAATTTTTATATGGAAGGGGGAGTGTGAGACCCACCTCATAAAATCGGGCCTAATTTAAGTTTTTGAAATATTAGGTCTTGCGGGTGTGGTTTTAAGTGCCATGGCCGTCTCCGCATTGTGGGCATTGCCTGTCGTTGAAACGAACCCGCACCCTATTGCACCTTATGCTGAGGAACCATCGAACACAGCCCTGATGGAATCCGAGGAGCCCAGTGGCCCGTCGCATATAAGGTTTTCGTGTGAGAGATGTTTGGCGGACCATTTGCAGCAATTATCTGTGTCGGATGCCGAACATTAGGTAATAACACATGTTTAAAATTAAAATAAATATATTAATTTATGCTTATTTCGGCCGACTTCGAATCGATTACCACCATGATTGGCCGTGCCGGCTCGATGCCTAGCTGTACCTCGTGGGTCCCACATGATAAAATCTTGTAAAACCCCGTGTCTATTAGTACGACCCCGGCATTATCAATAACTTATGTATTAATAATTTTATCTCGGAATCGGCTTCCACTAAGGCTTGGAATCACATTCTAGAATCAAGGAAAAACTCATTCTATTTGCCCTTGGGGGCCCCATATAAATATGGTACTAAGCTTTGATAAATCATTTCTCAAAGCTTAAAATGCTGAAACGTTGGGGCTGCTTTTGGTGTGTACAAAGCTTGTGATTTTTGGCTTGGAGACCTTCTTGGAGAGCTTGCTTGCTTGATTTTCCTCCTCCAAATCCCTTCTAATCCATCAATAGTTAAGTTCCTAATCTGTATTTAGTTCAATCCATCTTTAGTTTACCTCATTTTAGCCTTGTGCTACTGCCATGGGTTGCTTCAACTTAACTCACCAAATCCATCTTCAAATTCTTCCCATTTTGGTTGAGATTGTATAATGCATGTATGATTCCTTGATCACATGCAATCCATGAATAATGACCCTTAATGGGTGTTCTTTCCCCCCCTAAGACCCTTGGATGGCTGAACATTGCCTGGTGGCCAAAAACCCAGGTAAATAGGTTGTTGATTTTGGCTCTATTTTTTGGGCTACCTCTTCAGAGTAGGCTGACCGGCCCTTCTGGAGCTAGAAGCTCTGGCCTCCCTTAGGTGGATTTTTGGGGTCGTAGATGGGTTGGGGTGGTGCTTTGGCCTCTTAGGAAGTGCCCTAACCTTTCTGTAACTCTGTATTTAGGACATTGAGCCTGCTTTGAACTCCTTCCCTTTGGTCTTGGACATCTTGGTTGAGTAGCTTGATCAAGACACCCAAGGTGAGTGGGGGTATTTGTTGTTTTAGATGATTTCTATGTAATTTCCTATATGCATGTATTTGGATTTCAAATCTGATCTCTCTAACATGAATGAACTTTCCATTATTAGTACTTATGTCTTATGCCTAGAATTAAATTTCGTTAACATGATGTATGAGTTATTATTGTTCCATTTACTGTGATGATACTACTGTATTTTTTATGATGTGATTCCTTTAATGATGGCTAGTTATGAACTATTGTGGTGTATTTAACAATTGTATTGGATATGCATAATATGATTTGTGTGACCTTGTGTTCCTGAGTAGACGTGTATATGGAACACACTGCACTCTTGAACACAACATGTCATCATCTAACAATCATGGTTAGTATGGAAACCCCAAACTACAACCCTTACCAGCAAGAGTTCAGGTGCTGGGTAGTCGGGTTACTGATGTTTGGAGAAAGGGATTAACCCAAGGTCAGGGGTACTTGACTATCGGGGTTTGCCCGAAGGTTTGAGCCAAGGTGCCAAGCGTGGAGGTGGGCTCCCTATTTGTATTGGCTGAGGGGGTGCGACGGCGATAAAAAAAGTGACCCAAAGTACCCATCGAGTCGATACCGTAGTTCATACCAATGACTTAGTCTGTTAGTTAGGTGGATTAATAAAGAAATGGAAATTGAACATGCATCATGAGATTGATGATTGTAATTATATTCTAAATATCGCATGCATCATTGTATGTCTGTGTTCCCCCTCATTGGGCTTAGTGTGAGCTCACACTCATGGAAACCCTCTTTTCAGATGATTGCGCAGGGGATGGACTACCCAATAGCGAGTTCGTGGATGATACTTTTGAGGACTTCTCAGACCAAAAGCCTGAGGAACATGACGGGTCTTGTGTCTGTGACTTATGTGTTTTCTCTTAGGAGGGCCTGATGGGATAGGTTGTACATGTTTATATTCTTTTTGATATGTGTATAACACTTATACTTATGTAGATAACTTTTTTGTAAGTCTGTAATTATGGGTTTGGGGGGGGGGGGGGCGGGGGTTAACATATTTGCACATACTATACAGGTACACCGCATGGTCCCTTGATGGACTTAATGTAAATACTTATGTTTATAGTTTTATTTCCGCTATTGGAACTCTTTACTTTTATGCTTGGTAACTGTGCTGCGCAGAGCTTCCTGGCTAGGTTGGGTGCAAGACCGCATCGGTTCATGCTACGCCTGGGATGTCCAAGGCAAGGTGTGACAGCCTAAGTTCCCGTCAAACAAATGGGGCATAAAGTTTGTTTAGACTAGAGTATCGTAAATTTTAGGGTAAATGACACTTGGGGTGCTAAACGTTTGCATAAAATACAACCAAGGTACCCAACATTTGTGAAATTATATTTAGAATATTTATTTTTATATTTCCAATTATACCCCAGATCACCATCTCTACTACTGCAGCCTAGTCCCACCCCTAACCCCACACCATCCTCTTTCCTGCGTGACCACCCATGCCCACCCACCCCATTCTATTCCTTCCTCCCTCAACCCCCACCCCTTGCTTCCTTGCCCTCTACTGCAACCCAACCCAACCCAACCCAACCCCACCCTCCCCTGCCCCCTGCTCATGCGGCCTAGCCCCACCCATCCCCTGCTTCTCTGCCCCTTCCTTCAACCATGCCCGACCTCTCGCTTGCCCTCGCCTAGGTGGCCCAACCCCTCTGCTCCTTCCTTGAACCCTTGAGACAAATTTTACAATATGTTTTTCAATTCTTATTGTGGCATCATATTTGACAGTTTTGGATACATAAAAGCATTACCATTATTTAGCCAAATAAATGCCATAGTTTTGTCCTAAGCTGTTCACAATCCCCTTATCTAATGAATACTGAGTGGTGATGAATTTTTCAAGATATCATTGTGAAACAATTCAAGCCCTTTCTTCTTTGAACAATCTATCCATGGCCCAAATGTTATCAATAAACAAAACAATATCTCAATTAATTGGAACCCATGAGTTAGAGTATGAACACATTTTGCTAAATTGAACCGACAATAGATGAAGGAGGTGAGGAGGCAACAATCTGAAGCTTGGAGTCATCTGTTGAGTTTGAATTCACAATCACATTTGTACTCTGGTTCAACCAATGCACCTTCCAATCGGATTGAACCATGTATTTCTTCGCATTGTGCTTCCTACAATAATTCTTTCTAATCCCTGTGATATCACCCAAAGCTATTGAAAGATTGTTATGAACGCACGAAGGCTCAGGGCAGACGTAGACTCGCTTGCGAACCTCTTTGCTCGATTGCTGACCGAGCTTCCAAAGAAGGTTATGGCCATGACGGTGGAGTTGTCTGATCGCGTTGAAATCCTTTGTTTCAGATCTCACAGATGAACCAGTTCATCACCATTAGAGTTTGCACCCTCTCCTGCCCCTTCTTCCTAACTCCACCTCTGCTTCCTTGCCCTTCCCTTTCTCCCTCTTCCTGGTGAACCTTCAAAAGCACCTCCCTCTACCGCTCTCACTCCCTCTTTCCTGTATATTACACCACCGCCCCACCTCTCCCCTCTCGGTGGTGACGCAATAAGGAGTAGTGAGGGATAAGTTTGGAATTATGAAAAAATAAGACCCTCAAATGTAATATTGTTGAAAGGTAAGGTACCTCAAATGTAGCAATGTGAAACATTAGGAACCTAAAATATAAAAGTTCAAACGTTGGGTATCTCAAGTATATTTTCTGCAAATGTTAGGCACCCCAAATGTCATTCACTATTTATTCTATATTATCATTAAAAAAGAAAAAAGGAAAAATGAAAAAAACAAAAAAAAAAAGGAGAAAATTTCTTAGATATACTAGATTAAAAAAATAATTACAAAATAAGTATATTTTAAATTAGTTTTACACCCATAAAGTTATATTTTAAAAAGATTTACCCAATCCCCAAATCAGTTAGTTTCCATCTTGTTCAAACTTCAAACTTCCTAATATATCCTTTGACTCAATTTTTTCTCTAAAAAAGGCTAAAGATAATGCCTTAATAGTGTAACCATTTGTATTAAAAGGAAAAAAAGAAAAACCAAACCGTTTGCATTTAAAAAAAAAAAAAACCACCGTCTGAATAACTTATTGAATTTCCTTTTCTATAGAGAAACTTGCAAGATTAATAGAAGTCAGTTAGATACTTATTTATCTCTATTTTCTTATCCGTCTTCCACTCGTTAATCATCTTTACTGGTCCCAGTGAGTATTGGTTCTCTCTCACGTTAATCATCTTCACTGGTCCTAATGAGTATTGGTTCTCTCTCACTTTCTTTGTCCCTGTTGCAATTTCTTTTTTTTTATCTTTTCGTTGTAGAGGTTTGCAGGGAGAGGGATGGAGTCATAGATAACTAGAGATAAGAAGAAGAGGAGTCCATGAAGAACACACTGCACACCTGACAGACACATATTTGCCACATGGATGTTTGGTTTTTTTTTTTTGCTTTTTAAAATGCAAACGGTTACACTATTAAGGCATTATCTTTAGTTTTTTTTAGAGAATAAATTGAATCAAAGGGTATAATGGAAAGTTTGAAGTTTGGACGGAAGAAAACTAATTGATTTAGGGATTGGATAAATCTTTTTAAAATATAATTTTATAAATGTAAAATTAATTTTTTTAATCGATCTAAGAAATTTTCCCAAAAAAAAAAGAGGAAAAAATCCAAGGCCAAGACACCCAAAACGAAGAAAATGGAGAAAGAAATGTAACTGCTTTCGTTTTGTAGGCTTCCTCCGTCTTCTGCAACTGTATCCCGCCTAATACCTAAAGAGTGAGAGTGGAGCAGTGCCTTCTGTCTCGGTTCCCATGGCGCAGAAGTTCGTCAGAGAAAACGTCCCTCTCTCCAGATTCGGCGTCTTGGTTGCCCAGTTGGAGTCCATTGTAGCTTCTGCATCTCAACAACCTCCAGATGCTCTTCTCTGCTTCGATCTTCTCTCAGATCTCAAATCCGCCATAGAAGAAGAACCTAAGGTCATTTCGTTTTCTGCAAATTCACCTATAATTTCCTTTCCAGCATCTTCAGACCCCTAGTACTTTATGATTTTGCATACAGTTCGTTGTCGATGCATTATACGTACTTACTTGAAATGTAGTTGTCCGGAAATGATTTATGAATCAGTTAACTGCAGGAATCTATCCTGCTATGGCAAAGAAAATGCGAGGATGCTCTGTATTCCCTGCTTATTCTTGGTGCTCGTCGGCCTGTAAGGCGTTTGGCATCATTAGCTATGGCGAGAATTATATTTAAGGGTGATGGCATTTCGATATACTCTAGAGCGAGCACACTCCAAGGCTTTCTTTCCGATGGGAAGAAAAGCGAGCCTCTCCGTGCTGCTGGTTGGTACCTGGCATGATTAGTTCTTCTTGTTTGCTCCTTGCGATTTTTTGTTTTGTTTTGATTTTGACTCTTTGAATATGTTATTCGATGTAACTATCCCTGACTTCTTGTTTCGTGTTTTGAAAAATATATTTTGAGTTGGTGTGATTATACTGATCATGTATCAAATAAATCATTTACGGTCTTTGGTAAACAGTAAATCATATACTATCATGCGTAATTCCTAGTACTTATTCACAACTCAGATTTGGGATAATAGTTCCACCCTGAAAAATGACGCACGCCAAGCCAAGACCGTCTTCCAGCATCTGATAGCAGTTAAATTGGCAGCAAAGGAAAATCTCAAACACTGAAAGAAGGAGCACAAAGAAAAACCTTATACAGTGGTCTCTTTTGAACTTTTCCTCTTTGCCATAACCCACTTAGGCATGCCATTCACTAGTAGCTCTTCCCCAAAATAAATTTTGGCAGTCATTTTATTTGGTTTGAGTAGTTCCTTTGCCTTTTTCTCTTCCCTCCCTTGGGTTGTGTGTCGAGCATATATCTTACTTTGTCCTTGGTTTTTGGTAACTATTCTTTAGGTGCAGCTCAATGCTTGGGGGAGTTGTACCACTTCTTTGGGAGAAGGATTACTGCAGGTTTACTAGAAACAACTAGTATTGCGGCGAAACTGATGAAGTTTAATGAGGTATCATAGGGTAACTGCATTTCTTTTTGTTGCCCTGTTCTATTATGCTATCATCAGCTGTTTTTTTCTTTTTTTCTTGCATAGTATTTTACACTCTTCTTTAAGTTTTGGAGTTACTAACTTTGTATTCTTTTTCTATATCTGGCATATCTATTGTTAACAAACATGTTTAGCAGTTGAGATTTAAACCTGATCAGAGGTTTAATTTTGTTAAGAAACATGTTTGCAATAAATATTTAGGCGGACTTATATAGATTACAGCATTATAGGAATGAGTCATAGACTAAACATGTTATTCCGATGACCTGCCCTTGGCGGTGAATGTAGGTAGTCAGTATTACTCAGCTTGTTAACATTTGCTGCATCACCTTACACAGTTCCACTGTTGCACGATCCCAACCCTTAGAGATGAGCACTTGCTGCATCCCATTCCGCATTTGCTGCCCTTTTATCTTTGTTTGCATAACTATGCATTTCTATATACTACTGTGTACCTTTATATTATAAATTCTGTTGCTTATTTAAAAAAAGAAATGAAAAAGAAAAAAGAGGATTACTCTTGCAGAGAAGGGGTTATCTACACTTAGTTGTACCAAGGCCACATTTGGATAGTGATACTGACTCTGGATTTTGGGCTAGAACCAAGATTCGGAATTGACAGATTGAGAGTAAAGTTTTGGTGGATCTTATCGCACTGATTCTGGAATCTATCTCGAGAATCACTGTGAGGATCAGGCAAGGGGTTGATTCTCCGATTCACATGTCAATTCTTGCATATAATAATCGAGTCTCATAATCAGTTATTTTGCAATCACAGGATCTCAGAATCAAAATCCCATCCAGATGTGACCTAAAAATCGGATTCATCTTATTCTTTGAATCAAGGAATAGAAAGCTTTAGGGTTTAGCTGATGAAGCAACGAGAGAACTCCAGAACGGCAGCAAATAATAATTATTGAGAGGAAACTACCAAACAGTTAATGAAGCTCTAGATAGGAGAAGGATCCTACTAGAGGCCAAGCAACAAGATCAAAAAGGGGGCTGTTGGTTCGAATGGGCAGAATTGGGTAATTTAGGGCAGAATTAGGGTTAGGTTTATGAGAATGGAGCTTGTTGAGAATTAGGGGTAGTTTAGTCATAGTTATTTTGGGTTTGGGGTTCTATATTATTTACTTTCTTTTCTGCCTTTATTTGTTAAGTTGTAATTGGTAAGGGCTTAGGGGTAATTTCATGATAAACCCCTAACCAACTTACCTTAGTTTTGCACTTTATTATTAATAGAACCCAAGTCCTACGATAGAAAACATAATCTTCTATCACAGGCTGCCTTCCTTCTCTCGGCTGTGTGTTCCTTCTCTTTCTCTTCTCTCCTTATTTTTTTGTTCTTCTTTCTTCTGCTGATTAATTAGTTCCTGGTTTCTAACATGGTATCAGAGCACTATTAATCAGCAGGGGGTTCTTCTCTCAGTTTTTGGTTTTCTGGTGTGCAGCCACCCATTGCTGCTCTTTTCAGTTGATGGATTGAAGATTCCTTATACATATGAATGGAGTTCTTATTTGTGATAGCTATTGGTGATTTGCAGACCATCCCTTGAAGTTTTCGACTAGAGGATGGGCAGGTTTCTATTTTCTGGAATCGATAGAGTCATGGTTCAAGATTTCGCGAAATATCGCCGATATATCGGGATATTTCAAAAATCTCGACAGTACCGAGGCGAAATGGAAAAAGTTCAGATTTCGGTGATATTTCGGGATATTTCGTGATATTTTGGTGATATTTCTTGTGAGTCTTGCACTCTTATGAGTTGTGAACTTGTGACTTTATGTATTGACTATTGAGTAATGAGTATTGACTATTGAGTATTGAACTATTGACTATTATGGAGTTTATGAGTTATGGGTTATGACTTATGAGTTATTTTTGTTTCATTACTTTGTTTAAATTTCTTATATGTTTTTTAGTACCTAATCAATGTGTATTTAACTATTTATACACCAGGGTCGGCGACCGTATACTGTCAATCAAGGGTGCAAACCCAAAACACCACTTTGAGTTCATTTTTTTTGCAATATGAAGGTTTAAATGTGTTTATGTAGCTTAAATAAGGGTGTGCATGAAGTATTAGGCCTTAATATGGCAAAAAACCCACCGAGATGGAGTGCCGAAATATGGCAGAAAAAATACCATATTTCGGCCATCTCGACCAGCCCGAGATACTGAGATATCGCGAGATTTTAACCTGTCGTTTGTGAGTTCGGCCATCTCAATCACCATATCAGGTTCTTCTAACCTGTCGTTTGTGAGTTTGCAAAATCACCCATATGCCTGCCGCAAGTGCTCTGTTTTGGATTTTTTGGTTGGTTCTGCTGGTTCCAAGTTTGAATCTGGGCCCCCCGTTTTTATTGTTTATTTTTGTTGGTTGGTCTACTGGTTTTGTTGCAGTTGGTGACTTGTGCTCCATAATTTATTGTGTGATTGCTGCCCTATTGTTGGCTTGCTGTTCTCTTGTGTTATTTTTTACTGGTTTTATTTTTCCCTTTTGGTGCTATGGGAGAGAATAAAAATAATCTAGTGGTTACATCTTAAACTGACAATGTAAAAGTCACTATTACTTCTATCAAGCTGAAAGGGAGTTCGAATTATTTGTTATGGGCTCAAGTTGTGAAGGTTTATATTATGGCCAAGAAGAAACTCAAATATCTTACCTCCGATCCACCTACATCTGATTCTAAAGATTATGAGGATTGGATGCAAGATAATGCCATTATTTTGATTTGGTTATGGAATAGCATGGAACCAGAGATTGCTGCGAACGTGATGTTTCACACCACCGCTAAGGGTGTGTGGGATGATTTGAAGGATACCTATTCAGAGGAGAAAAGTATGAATCAAGTTTGTGATTTATATGAGAAACTTTTTCAGCTCCGGCAGTCCAACAAGCCTCTCCAAGACTACTATAGAACGTCAGCACTTTTAAAGGTCTTGTTGAGGAATTAAATGTTTTTCAGCCCCTCACCACTGATATTGACAAATTAAAAGCACAATAGAATGAATTTTGTGTCTAATTTCTGGCTGGACTAAATTCTGATTTGAAATCTGTCAAGGGACATATTCTTGCTGGAGAAACAGTTCCTACTCTTGGTGACACGTTCTCCCGTCTACAACATATCTCTTCTCCTGGTAAAACTGACTCTACTTCCAAGGAGAATTCTGCCTTTGTGGCTGGTCGTGGACGTAATTCAAGGGATGTGGTGGTAGTGGTGGTGGTGGTCGTGGCACTGGTGGTCAGTCAGGTGATGAGTCTATTCGGAAGTGTACTCATTGTGGCAAAACTGGTCACACGATTGATTTTTGTTGGGACAAGCATGGCAAACCCGATTGGGCACCTCAATTTTCCAATCATACAGCGTCTGACGGAGGTAGTGATGGTGCTGCCCATAGTGATCCTCCACAGGTTTCCCTACCAGGTAGTGGTTCTACCACAACTCCTCACCGTGATGATCTCTCCCAGATATTGCGGCGTTTACAACACTTGGAGGCATCCAGTCTTACATCCACCGGGCCCTCATCTTCTTCTGCAACTCTAGCTCATGCAGGTACACCTGCTCTTCTTACCACTACTACTCCATCCTAGATTATTGACTCTGGGGCTTCTACTCATATGATTGGTGAGTCATCTTTATTTACCACTTATTTGCATACACATTCATCTTCACCTGTTATTCTTGCAAATGGTTCTTTTACTCCAGTTTTTGGGCATGGTACCATCTCACCCACTCCTTCCATGAGTCTCTCATCTGTGTTACATGTCCCTCAGTTACCATTGAATCTTCTTTCTGTCAGTCAAATAACTAAAGCTTTACATTGTTCTGTGACTTTCTTTCCTTCTTATTGTGTTTTTCAGGATCTTCACATGAGGAAGAAGATTGGTGGAGGGTGTGAAAAAGATGGACTCTGCTACGTTGATCATGGTGCTCCTGCCTCGTCTGCCGCTGCTGCTTCTATTGGTGGGCTGTCTTCGTTCCAGTGACACTGTCATTTAGGTCATTTGTCTTTAGTTAGGTTAAAGTTTTTATTTCTTTCTTTTAAGTCCGTGTCACGATTAGAGTGTGAAGCCTGTGAGTTGGGAAAACATTACCGTGCCTCTTTCCCTTCTCATACTATGGTTCGTAGTTAGTCTTTATTTCTCAAAATTTTATAATGAAATAACAACTTAGTTTGGTTTATCTATTAAAATTTTTCGTTCTAGTAATGCTTTGGAGTATGTTCAACATGATATTTCTGATTTTTGTGTTTCTCATGGAATGATTCACCAAACTAGCTATTCCTATACTCCACAACAAAATGGGGTGGCGGAGCGTAAGAATAGACATTTACTTGAGGTTGCCTGCACTATTATGTTCCATTTGCATGTTCCAAAACAGTTTTGGTGTGAAGGGGTGCATACTGCCTGTTACCTGATTAATCGAATATCTTCTTCTGTTCTTTCCGATAAGTCCCCTTTTTCTATTGTTTTTCCTGGTCAGTACAATTTTCATTTACCTCCTCGTGTTTTTGGGTGTATTTGTTTTGTTCACAATCTACATGCTTATCCTGATAAACTCTCTCCCTAGTCCACTAAGTGTGTTTTTCTTGGATATTCTTGTACCCAGAAAGGGTACAAGTGTTATGACCCTGTCTCCCATAGGTATTTTGTGAGTGCTGATGTCACCTACTTTGAGGACCGTTCTTATTTTTCTTCCTTTGTCTCTGAGGATGAGTGGCGTGTTGATGCTCCTCCTTCTGTCACTGCTCTTGTCCCATCCCTACACCACCAATACAGGTTTATCAACGGCGTGACAAGACAGTAGTACCCCAGGAAGAGGTTCCAACGGCTCCACCTGTTTCCCTACCTCTGCCAGCTTCCTCGTCTAGTGAAGGTCCACCCTCTTCTTCAACTGATGACTTACCTATTTCCTTGCATAAAGGTACTCACTCTTGCACTCAAAAGTCCACTGCTTTATATTCCATTGATAAGTGTGTCCCTTTCTCACTTACCCTCTTTTATTCATACTTTTGCCTTGTCCTTGTCTTCCAACCCTATCCTCGAAAATCATATTGAGGCTCTTCATCTTCCTGGTTAGAAGAAGGCCATGGATTTGGAAATGGATGCGCTCTTATCTTGTCACACTTAGAGTTTGGTTGATCTACCTCCTGGAAAGGAACTTGTTAAGTGTCAATGGGTTTACACCATCAAATACCTTCCGGATGGTTCTGTTGAGCGGCTTAAAGCCTGTCTGGTTGCCAAGGGGTATACATAGACTTATGGTGTGGACTACTTTGAGACTTTCTCTCCTGTTGCTCGGTTGAATTCTGTTCGCCTTCTTATTTCTATGGCAGTTAATTTTGATTGGCCATTGTTTCGGTTGGATATTAAAAATGCCTTCTTGTATGGTGATCTTCATGAGGAGGTGTATATGGAGCAACCTCCTGGGTATGTTGCTCAGGGGGAGAATAGTACTCTGGTATGCAAGTTGCAGAAAGCAATCTATGGCCTCAAACAATCACCCAGAGCATGATTTGAGAAGCTTAGTGCCACAGTTGTATCATGTGGGTTTTCACAGTGTTATTCTGATCATTCTGTGTTTGTTCGTCGTTGTGGTGGCAAGTTGGTTATTCTGGTTGTGTACGTTGATGATATTATTGTTTTTAGTAATGATGTGTCAAGCACTGCTGAAGGAAAGGCTTACTAACAACATAACTTTCAGACTAAGGATTTAGGTGATCTTCACTACTTTCTTGGCATTGAGGTTGTGAGAAGCAAGAAGGTAATTAGTCTTTCCCAGAGGAAGTATGTTTTAGATCTTTTATCTGATACTGGCATGCTTGCATCTAAGCCAGTGGATATACCCATGGATCCTCATCAGAAGTTTGGTGTAGATGATGGAGATCCTCTCAAGGATGTGCACCAGTACATGAGTTTAGTTGGGAAGTTGATTTACCTCACTGTCACGAGACTGGACATCTCCTTTGCTGTTGGTGTCCTAAGCTAGTTTTTGCAAACTCCTCAGAAAGCTCACTGGGATGTTGCCATTCACATTCTTTGTTATTTGAAGGGTGCTCCCGGTAAAGGGTTGATTTATCGTCCTAATCGGCATATGGATCTGGTTGCTTATTTTGATGCAAACTGGGCTGGATTGGCAAGTGATCGTCGTTCCACCACAGGTTATTGTACGTTTGTTGGGGGTAATCTTGTCTCGTGACATAGTAAGAAACAGACTACTATTGCGCGGTTAAGTTTAGAAGCGGAGTACCGGGCTATGGCCCACACTACAGCTGAGTTGATGTGGCTCAGGTCTCTCCTTTTTGAGATGGGATTTCCTGTGCCTACGCCGATGAAGATGTATTATGATAACCAAGCAACTATATATATTGCTAGCAATCCTGTTTACCATGAGCGGACTAAGCACATTGAGGTGGACTGTCACTTTGTTCGCGATGCTGTCTTGAAAAAGCTAGTTGAGACCCAATTTGTTTCGTCTTCCAATTAGCTAGCTGATGTCTTCACCAAGTCGTTGTTTGCCCCTAACTTTCGCACTTGTTGTAACAAGCTGAGCATGGGAGACCTATATGCTCCAGCTTGAGGGGGAGTGTTGAGAATTAGGGGTAGTTTAGTCATAGTTATTTTGGGTTTTGGGGTTCTATATTACTTACTTTCTTTTCTGCCTTTATTTGTTAAGTTGTAATTGGTAAGGGCTTAGGGGTAATTTCATAATAAATCCCTAACCAACTTACCTTAGTTTTGCACTTTATTATTAATAGAACCCAGGTCCTACGATAGAAAATGTAATCTTCTATCGCAGGCTGCCTTCCTTCTGTCGGCAGTGTATTCCTTCTCCTTCTCTTGTCTTTTCTTATTTTCTTATTGTTCTTTCTTCTGCTGATTAATTAGTTCCTGGTTTCTAATAGAGCTAAATCTTATATGGTTTTAATAGGCAGGTCTAGGAGAAGCTAATGGCATAGGGTTGATGAAGTTTTAATTTAAAAAATTAAAATTCAGAATTTTAGGGTTAGAGTTTCGGGTTTTGGGAAATAGGAAAACAGCCAAAACTAGGGTTTAAGGTGGGATTTTTGGGCAAAACTTCTGGTCGAGTGTTTAGGGTAAGGAGAAGGAGGTTCAGCTGTCGTATGAAGGACTTCTGATGGCTGGTTAGGTCTAGACAGAAATTTAGGGTTTTTTTGGGTTTTACAGAGACATGTAAATTAGGGTTGGAGTGGGAGAATGGGGCTGCAGGTTGGATCGAGTGGAGGGGATGTAGTAAGGAGGCTGTGGTTTGAATTTGAAGTAATTCTGATGGTCAAATATGGCTGGGCAGCAAGATCTAAGGTTTTAATGGAGTTAGGGTTTAATGGAACTCAAACAAAAATAAAGGGGATCGATTGGGGGAGGGATTAAAGGATTAGGAGAAGAAACTTGATATCCAATCTGTAGCAGAATCCACTGGCAACAGCTTGAATATTGAGAAGGATGGAACCACCTTCAATGTTAGAGATCCTCCCAGACGTCACGGTGTAAGGAGTCGTAGGAGATCCACCTACCCTTCTTCCTTGATAGAACCACAAGGCAAACACTCTCAAGGAGCAGCAGCAGCAACAAAGCAGCAAACGAAAATTTTAAACTCCAAAAACTTGTGGGGGAGCCTCCCATGATTTGAACTTTATAATAAAAGGCCATAGTAATAAGAAAAGATCTAATTGTCCCTAATAACTTAAAATAAAAGACTTAATTAAAATCACTTAAATTGAACCAATTGGATGCAACCAATTTGAACCGGTTCAATTAAAAAAACATAAAAATAAATTAAATATTGGGCTAATCCCTTATGCAACCTATGTACCCCTAGTTTAGGCTCATTAAAGTGGCATATTACATAGAAAACCCTTAGGTCAAAGGCCCAATATATATATATCCCAACACTAGACTTATTTCTAAAGAAATAAGCCGATTTCGATGATGAATCTGCATCAGCAGCTGAGTGATTTAATAAGTGAAGTGGTTGCAGAAAGATCTATTTCTCCCATGATTTTCTACATATGACTGATAGGAGTATTTTTTGCAGTTCAAAAATTGGATTTGAGTGGATTCCTATTGGAAAGATACCAATAGGAATGCCCGGGTTCGAGTCTTGAGGGTGGCCATTCTGTGCAAAAATGCCAAAGGTTAGGACCGATCCCAAACTCACCCCTCCTAGGACCCTGCATAGGTAGGACCAACACTGGGTAATTGCCATTTTTTGGCCTACTGGAAAGAAACCAATCAATTGCTGGAGCTTAAAGCTGCTATGAACAATGGTTTATTGTTTGAAAACCTCAAAGCGAGTATCACAGGTAAGATATGGCTTATCATTTGAAAACTTCAAAGCGAGTATGCAGATAAAACTTAAACTGATTGGAGAAGAAAAGCAATTTGAAATAGATATAAACTGATCCAATTGATCTAGTTATATAACAACCTTTAACCAATTTCAGAGACTAACTGCAGAGCTGGAAATTGAAAGAAAATTTCAGCACTAACCTGGTTGATTGGCTAAATTAAATTCTGTGATTGGAGTAGTAGAAATAAAAAGAGTAGCACAATTGGACATGCTCTGACAGCTCCCAACCTTTTGGATTGGAAAAGCGCACACTGTGATATCCGCCAATCAAAGCACCCCTGTCAGAGCCTGGGCCTTTGTTTAGGAAGTAATCACAGGGGTTTACTTCAACCTGATAGCACTCAATCTCTGCTACTTTGTATTTCATTTATATAATATTTTCATATTTCCCCTTCTCTCCCAAGAAATGGAGATTCTTATTGTGTGTGTGTGTGTGCGTGTGTGTTGGGGGGAGGGGTTAAATGAAGAGAGCTTTATATACCACTGAGGTGTGCACTAACTTGTTAAGCAATGGATTCCCTCTTGAGAATAGTGGCTTGCTGATTAGATTGTCTTTTTTTTTTTTAATCTCATTATTTGCCCCCTTGATGATACTGAGTTTATAGTTTTAAATGTTTCTTACTAAACTTATGAATCCTTTTCTTTAAACATGCAATGGAGAAAGCACTCACTTATTTTCTAGATAATATACAAGAGCATGCATTTTTTTTTAGGCTTTTTCGGATTGGAAGAGAGAGATTATATGCTTAATCATGTATCTTTCTGTTATGATTTCTTTTTTTGCTTCTTGTTTTCCTCTTCAAATTTTATGTGTTCACTGGGGGAGTTTTTAGTTGATATGTTCGATGTACATGTAAGAATTAGTCACATGCTTTTGCAATCCAAAACCGACACCCTTTTTGATGTGATGGTCATTCTTTTTCTATTGTCATTAGTATTTTTCCCTCCTTTTTTACATGTTCTCAAGTTTTACAGTCAATAATTCAAATATCAGGATTTTGTGAAACAAGAAGCTCTACAAATGCTTCAGAATGCATTGGAAGGCTCAGGTGGTAGTGCTGCTTCTGCAGCCTATACAGAGGCTTTTCGTCTCATCATGCGTATAGGTGTGGGGGATAAATCATTAATTGTTAGAATGGCTGCAGCAAGATGTCTGAAGACTTTTGCCAGTATTGGGGGACCCGGTCTTGGGGTTTCGGAACTTGACAACTCAGCCTCTTACTGTGTCAAGGCAGGTCCTTCATCCTTTTCCTCTTCCTTCTTCACATCATACTTGCGAAGTACCTTTCCCATTCTATATCTTTTTCACTAATCAACGTAATTTCTGGGATTCTGATATATCTATTATGGACATTGGTTTTCCTAACTAGTGCTCCTTTTTTTTTTTTTCTAGGCTCTTGAGGATCCTGTTTCATCTGTCAGGGATACCTTTGCGGAGGCTTTAGGTGCTGTGCTTGCTCTTGCAATGAATCCTGAGGCACAAGTAAATGTCCTCAATGCTGTTTTCTTCATTATCTCGATGAATTGTTTTCATTCAGACTGTTAGTTCTCATATATTATTCTAACTAGGTGCAACCAAGAGTTAAAACTAATTCTACTCCAGCAAGGAAACTGGATGGTGGTCTTCAAAAGCATTTAACGCTGCCCTTCATGAAAGGTATGGTTACTGATGCTAATTCAAATTCAGTCATCAAATCTAAGGGATCAATGAAGAAGAGGTTTTGAATCCCTGATTGGAACTTCCCTGTGTGTCACATTTTTAGGACTAGAGGAAGCTTATGGAATGTGCAGTTACACTGTCAAAGCTGACCATTTATAATTGTGAAATTTTGCTTGTTCTTTGATGTTAAGTTGCACAGAGATTTCTAAAGTTTTGTGCCAATAGGCTATTCCATGCATTTGGTATTGAATTCTGACAGGTGTTTCACAACGGCCTAGTCATCCATGCCCCATGTTGGATACTGGTCATTCAGTTCAAATTTCAGCCTGCTTGAATTTTGTGTCAGGGTCTTTTAGTTTCTCAATTTAATAATGTATCCAGCTATGGAAACTATTGTGGAGCTGACATTCGTAAGTTTTCTCTTCATAGTGTTTTTTTAAGTTAGTAGAAGTTTAATCATGAATAGGGCTGCTTTGAAGAAACTTGTTGAAGCTGGGTAGCAATGGTTCAGTTTAGACTGGATGCTTGCCTTAGATGTGCCCTACCAGAAGTTTTGCTGGAACCTGGAAAATCTATGTATAAAACTTGGTCAAATTACTTGATGCCCATGCTTGTTCAACATATATATGCATGTGAACATACAGAGAACGCAGTTCTTCTAGTTGCTTCATGTTTGGTCGCTCAGTTCAATCTGTTGAACTTGCATTGCTGGAATATCAAATATGTCCAATAAAATTTTCAAACCATGGGTGGAACTGCATGATTAGTATCCACCATGGCCGTTTTTATATTATACCTTTCTTGCTTTGTTTATTATACTTGTGAACATATAATCGAGATAAGACCTACCCCCCCAAAAAAAAAAATAAAAGCAATAAAGATTTTTTTTTATGGTTGTTTCATCATGTGTTCCCCGAGGTTGTTACTATTGATTCTTTAGATATCAGTCTCATAATTCCTTCAATTTTCAGCAACTGGACCTCGTTCAAAGGATGTGCGAATTGGACTAACACTATCATGGGTGTTCTTTTTACAGGTAAATGCCGATGATTTACCTTAAATTTGTTTCCCATAGTGGTTACTTTTTCATGGGTTTTTTGGTGGCAGAAGTTTTTGTATCTCAAATTTTGAGATTCTGAATGGACCCAGAGTAGTTTCTTTTCATTCGGGGAAGTTCTTCGAGTTGAATATGCAGGATTTACTGGTTTTTATTGTGCCCTCATTATTGCTAGGTCTCTGGATTCAAACTGTCCACAAAAAGTCAAAAGTTGTAAAGAAATTTCTCTCCTGTCTTGGTATGGGAAAATAAGAGATTATCCACTGCATGTTTCGACTGAGATTTAGAACCATGCTAGGCGATCTGCCACCTTGTTGTCTAGGCGCCTAGGTTCCAAAGTCCATCATAAAAGGGGAAAAAAAGGGAAAAGATGGAAGAAAGGAGAAGTTTCAGCAGCAGCCATTGTGCTGTCGGAGTTGTAGTGGCTGCTGGAGAAGCCCAAAAAAAAAAAAAAAGAGCGGCAGACATTGTGTTGCTGGAGTTGCAGAAAAAAGATTTGGCATCCACAACAGCAGCAGAAGTGGCAGTGGCTACCAAAGTTGCAGAAAAAAAAAAGAAGTGGCAGCCACTATGCTGCCGGAGTTGCAGGAGGAGGCGATTCGTACATACGTGGGTCACCTATCGCCGTGAGCCTGTGACAAGTGACAACTATGATTTTGGGAATTAAATATTATTCTTTTTTGCTTGCTTTGGACTAAATGCTTCATTCTACTTGAATAATTAGGTGGCCTCATCTAGTCATCTGTTAGCTGCATTGGGTTCATTAGATGCATGCCTGCATCCAAAGGTCTTCTAGACATGGTTAAAGTGATTGGGATTGGGGTCAGACTGGACCTTTGACTCCTTTCTGATGCCTAATCTGGTTTTGATGAGTCGGCCAATCCATTAACAGGATTAGACACCCTAATGTGGACCAATCCAATCCTGGCAATGGCTGGGATGCAAGAATTTAGGGATCAGATTGGTCCCGGTTGATCTCAAGTTGACTTATATAGCTGATATTGTGATGTAGGACAAAACATGAAGAAAAAGAGGCCAAAACACTGTTCACGTGAACATTGCCACAGCCCCTTATTTTGCCTTAGTGGAATATTATTGAAAGATCCTATGGGGCCCAAGATCAGATCATGTGAAGACTTTTTAGAAGGGTCAATTTTGTCTATGTGTGGGGATTTAGAAGTTTAGTTTAGTTTCTAATTTTCGAGTTAGAAAGAAGGCTTAAGTTTCTATTTTATAGTTTCTAATTTTGTTCCTTGCATGTTGGGTGAACTATAAAGCCTAGTTTTTATTTTCTTTTAACTTGAGGTGCAAGCATAGTCCTCTATTAATTGTAAGGCTACTGTAGCCATTCCCCACGATTTTAAGAAGATGAGAAGATGAATGAATATGAGTTTGCCTTGAGTGCAACTAAGGCTCTCTTTGGTATCATTTGTATTTTTGATTTTTACCTATTTAACAAAAATCATTAATGAAAACCATTTTTTGTCAAAACATAAAAATCGTTTGGTAACCACTACACAATAGATTGTAGACAAAGAAATATGTTTGGCATTAAGGGTGTCAAAACCTAGCCCGAACTGTTAAGACCGACCGAAACCGACCGAAAAAACCCGAGACCGAACCGAACCGATCTTTATTGGATTGGTTTTGGACTGGGGTATGACGGGACCGGTTGAAAACCGGACCGCACCGATAACAAACCGAAAACCGAACCGAATGAAACCGATAAGAAAATAATGAGTATAAGGTTATGAATCATTGAATTGATTTCAATATTAGTGAGCAAATTTATGGTTGTAATATAAATTGTTACAAATCAAAGAGTATGAGGTTATGAAAATAGGGAAATTGATTTGTAATAATGCTTGTTCCATTGATCTCCTTTTTAAGTGTGGGGCTAATGAAATATTTTATGTAGTTGAAAAGAGAAAGAGAAGAAAATAGGCACAAACCGAACCCAACTTGTTTAAAAAAACCCGGTACCGAACCGAATCCAAACCGATATCAACCCGTTATCATAAACCGAAACCGACACGAAACCAAACCGCACCGAAACCGAATCCGAAAAGTTCTTATTGGATTGGTCTCGGTTTCTCTAAAAACCACACCGAAACCGGACCGAACCGACCCATTGACACCCCTAGTTTGGCATACCTATGTGCATAATAGTTTTTTGAAGTGGGTGGGTGGAGAGATGCCACCTTTACGCATCTTCCTTATTTCATTTTGGGATTTTGGTTTTAGTTCACCCATCCATATGCGATTTAATCCCCTAAGATTCAGATCCGAAAATCCTTTCTTGGAATGACTCTCTCACAGTTTCTTCTTCTTAGTTTTCAAATCAGACGCATCTTGCAAGGTAGAGATTCAACAGCAGATCAAGGTTCAAGCGCTATTTCCTTTCTCTTCGGAAATCCAATCGTGTAGTAGACGATGAAGAAGATGAGGGGGCGGGTGGAGAAATGGAACATTCATGTGAACAGTGCCACAACCCTTTATTTTTGCCTTGGTGGAATATTATTAGAAGATCCTGTGGGGCCCAAGACCAGATCATGTGGAGACTTTTTCGAAGGGTCAATTTGGTCTATGTGTGGGGATTTAGAAGTTTAGTTTAGTTTCTAATTTTAGATTTAGAAAGTAGGCTTAGGTTTCTAACTTTCTATTTTATTTTTTTGGTGAATAAGTTTCTATTTTTAATTAGACTTAGTTTCTGATTTTGTTCCATGCATGTTAGTTGAAGTATAAAACCTAGTTTCTATTTTTTTTTAACTTGAGGTGAAGTATAGCCCTCTATTAATTGTAAGGCTGCTGTAGCCATTTCCCACGATTTTAAGAAGATGAATGAATATGAGTTTGCCTTGAGTGCAACTGAGTTTTTTTATCCTTGTGTGGATGAAGGGTTGAGAAACCTGGCTGAGAGAGCCGAAGAATCTTTATCCCCCCCTTCTCTTATCTTATTCCTTCCTCCTGCCCTACTCGAGCTCTGTTGGTGACTGCTGCTGTGAGTCTTCAACTGCACTGCTGCTACACTTGTGTCAACATTATTCCATTGCTGCTGCATCTGTGAAGGACCAGAGATCAACCCAAATCACTGCTGGACCGAGACCAAGAAATCTATACCCTCACCTGCGGTTGCAACTCTTCCTAGATCTCTGCTGCTGCAACCTTTGGATCTTCGTATCTCAGCAACTACTGATCAGACTTGGCTGAGTTTTGGAGGGCTAAACCCTGCCAAGGAACCTTACACTCGATACCAGTTTGAGCTCCTTCTGCTGGCTGATTTGGTCTGTAGCTCCTATCTTCTAAATTTGGAGTTAACCTTCTAAATTGGTAATGTTCTTCTACCTTTGTTTCTGACCATTGGAATCAGCTCCTATTTGAAAGCTTACTCCATCCTACCAAGGCCTACACTCGACCTGAATATCGAGATTCTGTCCACTTTCTAATTCTGATTGGTGCTATTATGATGTTCTGCTGCAACCTATTATCGATCCTACTGTAGAGTGGTTCTTAGTTGAACCCCTCCTACATTATATTGCCTGATCTGTGAGGGGATCTCGGTGGTATCATTCAGTTCAGCTGGACTGGTCCTGGTTGATCTTGAATTAACTCAGCAGATATGACCCTGATACGGTAAGTGATAGGATGGGCTAATTTGTTAGTACACTTTAGTTTGGTGCTAACCTTTTCCTATCGAGTTTGGGTCTCTGGATCTAGATTTTGCCGGCCCCAGAAGCCATTTTTGTTGAAAGGTTATGATGAATCCTTATGAACTTGATGCTTTATTGCCATCTATGTGTTTGATGCCAGCTTATGATTCTACTTCCTCCTTAAATGCCCTCTTTAGGTTCTTCATGTTCTCATTACTTGGTATGCACAGCCAACAGGGTGTCACGTCCAGTTCAGTTCAGAGGTACCCTTGAAATTTCCAAGTCCTTCCTTCGATTATTGACCTCAAGTACTTCTAGGGTCCACTTTCAGGTTTTGCAATTTTTGATGTTACCTATGTTGCTCCTTCTATGGGTCAAGTGACCTCCATCAATCCTTCACCCTTAAGAAAGTCTGGTCATCCAGAAGCATTTTCTCCAATCTGAAAGTCTTGGGTCTTCTCTTATAGCCATCTTCCTTAAGAATAGGGGTTTTTGGCCAGAGGTTTTATTTCTTATTGCTTTCATTATTTTTGCTTCTTTTTGGGCATCTCCTTTTTCTCATTCTTCTTAAATAAACAATTTCTCCTCCCATTTTAGAATTGGTGTTGACTGATTATTGCAGCTTAAGTTTCTTTCTTCTTTCAAAGATAGGTTGATCAACTCACTCCTTCACAAACTCGTTCTTATTCCTCTCTAGTAATGCAGGTGTTTCTTCTTATGTTCTCGACTGAGGGGTATAAGCATACAACAACAATAACAACAAATCAGCCTTATCCTAATTAAACCGGGTCGGCTACATGGATCCTTACCCTTTAATCAGCTTTGTTCGTGGTCATACTTGATACAAGGCCTAAACTATGCATTTCTTTCCTCTCCACTTCTCCTAGAGTCATTTTAGGTCTGCCCTTGGTTCTTTTAGCTCTTTCAATCTGAATCAAATCACTCCTCCATACTAGAGCATCCAAAGGCTTCCGTTGAACATGGCCATGCCACCTCAAAAACAACTTTCTTGTAAAATGTATCGGAACTACTCCCAAATCAGCTCTAATATGATAAAATCCTTACTTCATCCTTCCTAGTTTTGCTACACATTCATCTCAACATCAGTTTTACCACACATCCTTCTCCGCTACACTGAATTTATCTATATGATGCTTCTTAACTGCCCTACATTCCGCACTATACATCATAGCCGGTCATATGACTGTCCTATGAAATACTCCTTTAAGTTTTAAAGATACATCATAGCCGATCATATGACTATCCTAGAAAATATTTCTTTAAGTTTTAAAGGAATATGTCGATTACACAACACTTCGTACGCAACTCTCCACATCATCCATCCTATTTGAATTCTATGTGAAACATCATCTTCTATATCACCTTCTTTATTAATGATTGATCCCAGATGCCTAAAATAATCACTTTACGGATCTTCATCTCATCAATTTTCACCACCTCAGTATCTGTCCTAGTGCAACTACAATTACGAACCATATACTCCGTCTTCGTTCTACTTATCTTAAAACCTTTTGATTCCAAGGTTGATCTCCGTAGCTCCAACTTGACTTTAATCTCTACTTTGTCTCATCCACTAAAAATATCATTAGCGAAAAGCTTAAACCAAGGAACATCATCTTGAATTTATCTGGTTAAAGCATCAATGATAAGCGCAAACAAATAAGGGCTTAAAGCGAATCCTTGATGTAACCCAATTGAAATTGTGAATTCACTACCTTGATCCCCCACAGTTCTTACACTAGTCACTACACCAATATACATATCTTTAATTATGTTCACATATTTACTTGAAACACTTCTCTTCTCTAGTACTTGCCAGATTAACCCTCTAGGGGGCTCTGTTATAAGCTTTTTCTGCATCAATAAAGACCATATGAGGATCCTTCTTATAATCTCTAAATCTTTCCATTGGTCTCCTAAATAAGTAAATAGTTGTCGTGGATCTTCCTGGCATAAAACCAAATTTGTTTTCCGTGATAGTAGTTTCTTGTCTCAGGCGAGTTTCAATAACTCTCTTCCATAATTTCATAGTACGATTCATTAGCTTTATGCCTCTGTAGTTATTACAGCTCTGCATATCACCTATGCTTTTATAAATCGGAAACACAATGCTTCTTCTCCATTCATCTAGCGTTTTCCTTGTGCTTATAATCTTATTAAACAACTTGTTTTGCCAAGATAAACATATTAAGGGGTATGATCATGATTTCTAAATATCCTTGAAGTTTAAATTTTAATGCATTTTCCATATATTTTCCTAATTTTTGCAAATTCTCAATGATGTTGGAAATATGAGGTAAAATTTCCCAAAAGCTGCAAAGCCCCTAGAGTGAATTTACATCAAATCAACAAAATCCTTTTTTGAGCTGATGGTTTTGTATCTTCCAATTAGAGGGATGGAATTCTTGTTGCTGGTAATTTGCTTATTCATGTCTATTCGAGTTGGTGAGAGTACATCTGAGTAAACAAATGCATATGTTACTGTAGACTCATTTTTGTGATAAAATTCGTTCGAACTCTACATAATTTGATCATGGTTGAGTGTTTTTGCTTTATCCATTGCTTGTTTTGGTCTAAAATAGCTACATTCCACTCCCCCCAACTTTTTAATTTATTTTTTGGATTGGTTCTTATTCCTCAACTTCTTTTGTTGAAAACCATAGCCTCTGTTTGGGTCATTGATAATCTTAACTCTTGTAGGATTTAATTTACATTGGATTGCTTTGGAGTGGTTGAGAATCATGCAAATTTCTTGTGTTGTCTTCCAGATCGACATCTACTTCCTTTTACCAATATAGGAATTAATACAACCTTGTAATGTGGTCTTTGAATTCTAATGGAACAAGGACCTGTGGATGGGGAAACCAATCTGATAGGCGCTACAAAAATTGAAATTTTGACTAGTGGGGCGATTTCAAACCCTGAGGAAACAGAAATATTTCACCTATTTTGATTGGTTTTGTTCAAAACTTTGGTAGTTTTGGCAGATTTCGACCCCTAGATAAAGAGAAATATTTCGCTAATTTTGACAGATTTCGCTCAAAAATTTCAAACATTGCTAGGCTATTATTGTGGAATCATAATTGATGTTTTGATTCTTAGCTTTTTCTCAGTGCACTAAATGAGTTGTTAGTTATGATGTTAAGTGGAAAATAAATCACATTCTGCAGGCCATTCGTCTGAAGTATCTGCATCCAGACACTGAGCTTCAAAACTTTGCTGTGTTGGCTATGGATATGCTTCGGGGTGATTCTTCTGTGGATGCACATGCACTGGTATCTTCCTGCTTCAATATATGTAAAGTGTCCTTAGGATGCACATTTTAATAGTCCCTTGCAACTATATAAGACAGAACCTTGATATTGTGTTATTGTATTTTAGCTTCCGATCCTATGTATCATAAAACAACCAACTGTTTTGGGCTTGACAGCTGTTTCTGGATGGAGCCTTTTATTAGGGTTAACATTATGATAAATTTTTGATGAAGAGGTTGTTTGACATTGAAGCTGATACTAGCAAACCAATTCTTTTCTGTGTTCAAATCTTTTAGGCATCTAAACAACTTATAAAGAGTAATAATCATGGAGGGTAATAATGATTTGTGTACTTTCAAGTTTGTCACTTTGCCTTATGGCAAAATTCTAGTTCCTGTTATACAGGATCTAACAGTTTCGGGCGTAGTTTGGGATGCTAGTAATCTTTCATTATCTTGAGTAAAAGAGATCAAGACGCACAGTTTGAAGCACCTGGGCTCAAACATTGTCTATAATGCAAATGAAGGGGAAAAGAAAAAATTTCAACCTGCTCATGTGTGATCAGAACCATTTATTCTTTGCTTTATTCATTGGATGGTTGGGAAATATTTAGTGAAGCATAAAAAGTAACTGTAGGTCATATGGGGGGTAATCATCTAAAAATGTTGAAGTTTTACTCATCTAATATTTAATTTAGTTTCCACTTGAATAATGGATCCTGACTATGAGGATATGGGACATAGGGAAAATAATTGGGCACCACATTCCATTGTATGGTTGCTCCCATATCTCATACTATATTTTTCTGGGGTATTGCCTTTTGCATTTGTCTTAAGAAAATGTTGTTTGTAGCTGTTCCTTTATGGTGCCAGGGCCCAGGTAATAAAATTTGTCTAATTGATGCCATGGGTCAAGTTTGCTTTTGCAATGTGAAAATCGATGTGATTAAATGTGGAGGAAACTTGTGTAATGAAAGCTTTGAATAAAATTAAAGGAGAATAGCATGGTAACTCACTATTATTTCTCTTGTTTTTTGAAGGCATGTGTTCTATACATTCTTCGGGTAGGTCTAACTGATCAGATGAGTGAACCTACTCAACGGAGCTTTTTGGTTCTTCTTGGAAAACAGGTGTGTTGAAAATTGAAATATTCTCCCTTTTTGTCTGCGGAGCTGTTGCATGAAGTTTATCTCATTTGGTTTCAAGTGATTAAATATGGTTTGTTCTTTTGGTGTTTTGTAATGTATTTTCTTTGTGAAAATGAAGGAAATTGTCTTGTACTTTGCAGCTTGAATCTGCTGAGATTAGTCCTTCCATGGCAGTAGTCGTTCTACGAACCATATCATATACTCTGAAAAGTTTGGGGGAGGTAAGTTGATATTATAATTGCATTTAACTTTGTTTAAATTACATTCTTCCTTGAGAGCAAATTCTACTAGGCTGGCAGGCAAAATGTGAACCTGACCCATCCTGAGCCTTAGGCTGCGCATTTTACTGTTTCCAATTGGGAGTTAGTTGGGGAAATCCAATAACAATCCATGCTCTGGGTAAGGATGAGTGCCACTTGACCTAAGACTACCTTGTATGTTAGTTATTTCATAAATTGGTGCTTAAAAGGCTTTGGAGAATTTTAAAGGAGAAATATTCGAAAATAATATCATTCAAAAGAAAAGAAAGTATTCCAAAAAGAAGGAATTCTCAAATCTGAGAATTGATAGAAGGTTCAAGACAAACTAGATTAGAGATTGATTTCAGTGCTAAATAACAAACCTAATGATGTCCGAATCTGAGATCAGACTTAGAAAACAGAACTTGAAAATCGGTAGTCTGAAATAAGACTTATGTAGGAAAACGGGAAATCAGTTTCAAGTTTGAATTTCGAAACCGTTAGAAGGTTCAGAACAGAAACCAATTGCTAAGTATGGAACAGGAATCAAATACCAATTGTTAGATCTGGTGTTTCAGAAAAATTTTAGTTGGAGTAGGAATAGAAACCAAAAAAAAAAAAAAAAAAAACAATGAGATTTAGTTGAGAAATGAGAATGAGAGAATGATTTGGCTTGCCTAGAATGACAAAGGCCTTTCTTATTTATAGACTGGATTTGGGATTTCAGCCGATTACAATCAAGGAATGTTAGGTAAGGCTGAGTCATAGTCCTTGTCCTTAACATTCAATGAATCCAGACATATCTAGTCATAACCCTTATCATTAACACTCCCCCTCAAGTTGGTGGAGAGATGTCTCTCATGCCCAACTTGCATACAATAGGATGAAATACCTTACAATTTAAATCCTGGGTAAAAACATTAGCTAACTTATTGCCGGAAGTGACAAATGGAATGCAAATTGAGCCTTGTTCAAGTTTCTCTTTGATGAAGTGTCTATTAATCTTGATATGCGTAGTCTTGTCATGCTGGACTGGATTATGAGCTATAATGATTGCTGCCTTGTTGTCATAGTAGAGTCTTATTGGTTCCTCAGATGTCACCCCCAGATCACCAAGTAACACCTTAAACCATATAAGCTCACATACACCTTGAGCCATTGCTCGATACTCTGCTTCTGCATTGGACTGGAGACCATTGGTTGCTTCTTGCTCTTCCAGGTAACCAAATCTCCTCCAAGGAAGGCACAATATCCAAAAGTAATTGCCGATCATCTGTAGAGCCAGCACAGTTTGCATCAGTAATGGCTTCCAACTTCAATTGCATGATTGCAGTATAAAATTCCCTTTCCAAGAGCTGATTTTAAGATCTCAGGATTCGATTTACTGCCTCCAGGTGTGTAGTCCATGGAGCATGTAGATTATGGCTAACCACCCACACACCATATGCTATAATCTGGCTGACTATGGGAAAGATATATCAATCTACCAACGAGTCTAGTCCTTTTCCTTAACAGTCGATGAATCTAGACTTATCTAGTCATAACACTTGTCCTCAACAGATTTTTATGCTCAGAACAGAATCGGAACTTTAAGAAAATTGTAAACAGAAGTCCAGCAATTTAGATCAACTAATCAAGCATCAAATTTAAGTCAATCAGAAGATGTGCAGAGAATAGAAAGTATGGGTACTGACCTGGAACCAATGGAGAAGAGAGAGAAGAAGAAGAAGAAGATAGTATGGGCAGGTTATGAGAAGAAGCCTGCAATTACAATACCATAGTTAAGTAAAAGGAAAGAAGGTACGAGATCCTAGGAGAGAGAAAAGAGAAGAGGAGAAGTCGTGGGGAGCGAGAGAAAAGAGAGAGGCTCAGCAGTCACACACACATGCACAATAACACAACACACAAACTCGAAATTTCATTTAAAAAATCCATAAGTTCTTGTAGGATTAAAAAAAGGGCGTACCCAGTGCACAAGGCTCCCACCACTGCGGGGTCTGGGGAGGGTCATAATGTATGCAGCCTTACCCCTGCTTTCGCAAAGAGGCTGTAACCCTATTTATAAAAACCAAATAAACTAACTTAAGACTCCTAAACCAAATTTACAACTATCCCTTCAAGTTACCTAAACAAAAGCTAACTTGAATTGACCATATACTTGCTATAGAAGACTCCAAACAACATAAACTACTGATTGATGAGTAACAATAAGCATAACATACTTAACTAAAGATGACTCTAAGTTGACTGCTTAACAGCACATGGGGACCCACACAGTACCTAATCCCATAGTCAGAACTAAGACCCCAAATATGGATCTATAAAAGGGGCCCATCTTCAAATAATACACACCAACCTGGAATTGAAGAAACTGCAATAAATGCAGGATAGCCTACCTGTTCACAACTAGTTGTCTCGGCAAAGGACATGACAATGGATATTTATACTTAGACGCAATGGCTTCTCATTACTGGACAGGGAATAGTCCAAGTGGGATCACTTCTTGGGATAATGAGTGGAGCTTATGTTGCACCAATGGTAGACACGAAGGGGGGGGGGTGGCGATATGGATTGAACAGAGGAAGGGAGAAGAGCCCGGCAGGGATGGGAGAGCGATAATTTAGGGGAGTGATTTCTGGTGGTGGAGACGGGCAAAGAAAAGGGCTAGGGGGGATCTAGCCAGGAGGTTAGCAAGCATTGGACCAGGAAGAGAAGGCCCAATAAGATTGGGTCCACAAGGAAGATGTCTCATGGACCAGATGGTTGAGTTGTTGTCAAACACTGGGCCAACAAGAGAAGCCCAGAAAGTTGGTGGCCAGAAGCGGAATGAGTAGTAGCTGGGATGGGGCTAGGATGGATGAACCAGCTTAAGCAGAACTTTTATGCTTTTTTGGAGAGAGATCCAAAAAGAGAGTTAAACTTTGGAGAGTTGACTTGCTATGTGAATTGTGAAACAGTGAAAGACGGTTGAAGGCAAACCATGGAAACAGGGCTATATGAAAGGCAGACTTTCTTTGAGTGGTCTGAGAAGAGTGTGAAAGGAAAGAGGTAAGTGGATATAAAGTTTGTGGCCTGGTCACCCTTCACTTTGATTGACCCCTCTTCCGTTGGTCTACTAAATTGACATAGACCTCTCCCTCCGGAAAAGTAAATCCACTCTGCCTAATGGTCGAGCTATTGACATCTCTGCCCCTGAACAGGAAAAGAAGAAGGGCGCTCTCCCAATATTGAGCTCCCAGCTCTCCCTCTCTATTTTCAAAAGTGTATAGAAATGGTAGGCACTGGGAGTGAGTGAACTAGCCGGGGAGAAAGGGGCAACTACCTCTCTATAGAAGGGAAAGGAAAGGTTTATCCGTTCATAATGATGGTAGAGTCCCTCCAGCCGTTCGAGTGAAGAAAAGCTATGCCTGCTATGAACCTGTTATGAAGCTAGGCCTGCTATGAGTTCAAGGAGCTTCTTTCTGTCCATTCAAACTACCCAGGTAACGACAGCTTCCGCCTTGTTTTTCTCACTCCTTCGAGAAAAGTAGTACTAGATTTTCCCTTTTTACTGGAAGCCAAGAGAAGTGCCAATGAAGTTGCCGATGAGTATAGTATCAAAGCATTGCCTGGCTGGGTGATCGCCCACCTTATTCTAACTTAACAAGGCGGGCGCCTTGGGACGCCCATAGTTCGAAATTTCGTCTCGTCTTGCCATTTCGGACTGGTCGAAATTTCGGCGAAATATGGTATTTTTTCTGCCATATTTCGGCACTCCATCTCGGTTGGTTTTTGGCCATATTAAGGCCTGATACTTCATGTACACCCTTATTTAAGCTAAATAAACACATATAAAACTTCATATTGCAAAAAAATGAACTCAAAGTGGGGTTTTGGGTTTGCACCCTTGATTGACAGTATACGGTCGGACCTTGATGTTTAAATAGTTAAATACACATTGTTTGAGTAATATACCGACAAAATTTCACGAAATACACCGCAATTTGAACATTTTTCATTTTGGAAGCCCATCTCGTCTAGGTAGTGTCGAGATTTCCAAAAAATGCCAATATATCGGCGATATATCGTGAAATTTTGAACCATGGGGACGCCTAGGTCCCTAGGCAGTCGATTTTTTTTACTTATGTTTTTTTCCTTCTAAATAATGTTGTTTCTAACATAATATTGTTGATGTAATGCTGTAATGATGTTGCTAGATATAATGGCAAATTAGTGTAGAGATTCAATTTGTATTGTTGTTGTAATTCTGTAAGCATAATTATAATTTTGCTATACTAGATAAATGGATACATAAAAATAATACTAGGGCGGGTACCTTGTCGCCTAAGCGCTTAGGCGGCCCTCCAACACCTTGGGTCGCCTAAGCACCTTGAAAACTATGCCGATGAGTTTGCCAAGCAAGGTAGCTTAGTCTTTGTTTTGGGGACAATATTCCTCTGTAAGAAGCAATGTTTTATGGTTATGGGAGCACAGTTCTGGCTTTGGCCTTTTACAAGAAGGACAGATAGAACGGTGTGTAAGGACTGTAAGGTTATCCCTGGGGAGAGCTTAACCACCCAACATAGACTGGTGGTCCTGGATATGTACCTGAGTGCACAAAATAGTAGGAGGAAGGGACCTATGTACCCTAAGATAAGATGGTGGAAATTAAAGGGGGAGTTTCTAAGGACTTTTACTAATATTATGGTCAAACAAGGAAAGTGGAACTTTGAGGGAGACACCAATGCAATGTGGAATGAGATGATGACCTATATTAAGAGGATGGCCAAAGATGTGCTAGAGGAAGCAAAGGATAGTCGTCAAACCCCTAGGGAGACTTGGTGGTGGAATGATGAGGTCCAAGCAGCCATTAAGACCAAGAAAAAGTGTTTTAAGACTTGGCAAAGGGCTAAAGAAACAGAAGATAAAAAAAGATATAATGATGCAAGAAACGAAGCTAGGAAGATTGTGGTGTTGGCTAGGGCGAAGAAATATGAGGATCTCTATACAAACCTAAATACTAAAGGAGAAAAAGCTATTTATAAGAGCTAAGATGAGAGAGAGGAAGAGTAAAGATTTTTATCAGGTGAGGTGCATCAAGAGTGCTGATGGAAGAGTGTTGGCGAGAGATGAGGACATTGTGAAGAGATGGGATGAGTATATTTTTGACCTACTAAATGGAGATAGGTCGAGTAGAAATGACCCAGACTATTGCATTTTTCAGCATGACGACGCCACACGTCATAGATACGTAAGAAAGACTAGTGTGACTGAAATTAAAGAAGCCTTAAGAAAGATGAAATCAGGCAAGACCCCAGGCCCATACGAGATTCCAATAGAAGTGTGGAAAACCCTTGGAGGATGTGGCGTTTATTGGTTAACCAATCTGTTTAACAGGATTTTGAATACAAGGAAGATGCCAGATGAGTGGCGGAGAAGCATTGTAGTCCCGATCTACAAAAACAAAGGTGATATCCAAAGATGTAGTAACTATAGAAGCATTAAGCATATGAGCCACACTATGAAACTTTGGGAGAAGGTTATTGAAGCTCGTTTGAGAAGAGAGAGCCATATCTCGGTGAACCAATTTAGCTTCATGCCAGTTAGATCCATGACTGAAGCTATCTACTTATTGAGGAGGCTCATGAAAAGATATAGAGATAGCAAGAAGGACCTCCATATGGTCTTATTGACCTGGAAAAATCCTATAACCGAGTCCCTAGAGACTTAATCCGCTAGGTTTTAGTAAGGAGGGGTATCGAGTAAATATGTGGATATAATAAAGGATATGTATGCGGACGTTGTGACTAGTGTGAGATCCGTGGGAGGTTAGGGCAAGGAATTCCCAATTACGATTGGGCTCCATCAGGGATCAGCCTTAAGCCCTTATCTTTCTGTGCTTAGCATGGACGACCTGACCTAGAGCATTCAAGATGAAGTCCCGTGGTGTATGCTCTTTGCCGATGTTATCGTTTTGGTGGATGAGACAAAAGCAGGGATTAACGCTAAGTTAGAGCGATGGAGATCAACCCTGGAAACAAGAGGTTTTAAGATTAGTAGAACGAAGACGGAGTATTCGATGTGTAATTTTAGTCACACTATTATGGATACTGACATGGTGCGAATTGAGGAAAGAGAGATCACAAAGTGACTATTTTAGATATTTGGGGTTAATCATAAATAAGGAAGGTGACATAGAAGATGATGTCTCACAGAGAATTAAAGTGGGATGGTAGAAGTGGAGAGGTGCGTCCGGAGTGCTATGTGATCGAAGTATTCCTTTAAAGCTTTAAGGGAAAGTTCTATAGGGCCATTGTTTGCCTGACTATGATGTATGGGGCAGAATTTTGGGCAGTTAAGAAGTGTCATATTGAGAAACTTTGTGTGGCAGAGATGAGGATGTTAAGATGGATGTGTGGAAAAACAAGGATAAAGTAAGGAATGATCGTATCAGGGCTGACTTGGGAGTTGCTCCGATCAATGACAAGCTCCGAGAGAGTCGTCTTAGGTGGTTTAGTCATGTTAAATGGAGGCCTAGGGACACCCCAGTAAGGAGGAGTGATATGATCCCGATTGAAGGAGCTAAAAGAGTTAGGGGTAGGCCTAAAATGTGACCATAGGTGAAGTGGTGAGGAAGGACATGCATAGCCTACGTCTTGTACCAAGTATGACTTCGGATAAGGCCTATAGGAGGCCAAGGATCCATGTAGCAGACCCCATTTAGCTGAGATTCTCCTGTCGTGCTGGGTTCGGCTTCTTCCCTCTTACTATCTTTCATCTTTCATTTGACATTTTCCATTTTCCTTTTCTCTTCTCTTTGCCCATCCTTTTTTTTTTAAAAACTCAGTTTTCCTTTGTTGTGTTTGGATCCATGTAGCCGACCCCTTTAAGTTGGGATAAGGCTGAGTTGTTGTTGTTGTTGCTAAGATGTATCTTTATATTCTCCTTTTAAATAAATCCTGATGCTTATGAGCTTATCAAGAAGTAAAAGAGAAAGAGAAGCATAATTGGACAGGAGGGAAAAGTCTCTGATTAGTTTGTAAAGGAAACATGTTTACTGCAAACGACAACAAAATAAGTTATAAAACAAGTGAAAACTCAAGGCTAATAGAACGAAGTGTGTTGCCTGCTAATGATGTGCTGAAGGTTCTTATCTATATCAGCATCGAAGGGATTACTTAGTATTATAATAGCTCAAGGATGATTCACCACTCCATCAGGGCCAGGGACCAAGTCAAGGATAATTTCTGGTGATACAAAATCCAGTCTTTGATAGTTTAAGGAGAAATATTGCCATTTTATCATTTTGGTGGATTTGATGGGACTGCGGTTTCTCTGCAGTGTCATCCTCCCACTTCTATGGAGATTTATTAAGAAATGAAGCTCTATGTTTGAGGGAAGATTGGTTATAGAGAGAATAGCAACTTTGCCCTCATTTTTGGTCATTATGAGCACTTTCTCATTAAAGTAGTGGAGAAATAAGTAGAATCAGTTTTTCTGTTAGAAATAGAAATAACTCTCAAACTATTTCCCAATTTCCTAGAATATAGCTTTGAAAAACATACCATGCGGCCATTTCTGGGACCAGAAACAAAAATTGTCCAGAAATAGAGAGATAGCAATCAAAGCACAGAGAGCCTTAATGAGTCCTTATTTTTCTGTAACATTTTGTTCACCTTTTGCAGGTTCCACTTGAATTTAAGGAAGTTCTTGATGACACTGTTGTAGCTGCTCTCTCTCATTCTGTACTACTTGTAAGCTTTTGATTTTAACTAATTGATTTTTTATTCATCCAAAACAAAGTTCTTCTGTAATTTAAATATTCATATTTTTAGTACTAACATAGAAAATGTGGTTGGAACTCTGGAACTGGTCGATGCTTGGTTTTTGCATTATTAGATCCAAGTCCAAGTAGACTAGAGTAATGGACATAGTTTTTTACTCTGGTTACTGTATACTTTCTGTGCATAGGTGATCTCCTTCTACGCTGTTATGCTCTTCCAGTTTGTTTTATTTTAAGTTCTCCTTGATGATCACATGTTTCACCAAATGTCACCATTTTCAACCCTGGTGAAGCCAATTTCTGGCCAAATTCCACCAATTTCGATTGAAATTTCAAACCTTGCTAGCATAGAAAAAGTATATTTCTTATCCATTATTCTCCTATTAAAAAAACTGAACAAAAAAATTAGTAGCGTTCTAATGCAAGTCACTGATTTACTTTTCTACTTTTTCAAGCTTGTGATTCTTAATTTGAAACAAGATGATGTCATGTTTTGTGAACCATTACTTAATCTTATGGCTGTGAGAGTTCAGTGTAAACACACAAAATCAGAGATGCGGTTATTGTGCTTTAACCGGTGAATGACCTGCTTAGTGCTAAATGTTTTGCTATAATTAGCCATTAGTGTTGATTTTGTTTTTTGGGTAAATAGCCATTAGTGTTGGTTGTTTGCATGTTCTGTTTAAGTTTTCCATATCTGGTTGTAAACCCTTGTTTTGATTTTTATGGATTGTTGTTCCATGGAGGGAAAGCCTTTCCCTAATCTTTTGTTGTGAAATCAGGAAGTACCTGCAATTTGATGTGATGCCCTCAGAATATGCTTGATTAATAGCTTATTGTAGCTCTTTACCCAAAACAAAAAATTAGAGAGAGAGAGTATTATAAGTCAATTCTATTTGTGTCTAGACTAACTTGATTTTAGCTTTACTCCCTCCCCCCCCCCCCCTATTTTTTTTAAATTTGGTGAGATATTTTCTAGTAGCAGTATGTTAACAGAAAATGTGTAACTAGGTGCGCATAGAGGCCGCTTTGACACTGCGTGCATTGGCAGAGGTTGATCCCACTTGTGTTGGCGGTTTGGTTTCTTATGCGGTGACCACATTAAATGCTTTGAGGGAAAGTGTTGCATTTGAAAAGGTAGGCAAGACTGATGCATGTAAAATCTTTTTGATAGCAAAATTTCAAGTTAAAATTAACTCTTATACGTAAACCTCTTTATGTTCAAGATGCTGATAAGATTTATGCATGTGGTATTCTTTTGTCTCTGAATCATAATGTCAGTTTCTTTTGCAAGTCGGGGAAGAAATTACTCTGCTCATGAATGGATTCATAGTTGTCAAGGCATAGCCTAGGTGCTGCCTTGGTGTCCAAGCGCCTTCTTGTGTTCAAGGCGACAACATGCCTTGTTTGATGCAAGAAAGGCGACCATCTTGGACGCCTAGATGTTGCCTATGGCCTTTTGACAGCACGTCTTATATTATATTAGTTTTTTGACACTTCACGAGTTTACGTTGATTTATGTTTATTGCTTTGTTTTTTGATTAATATGCTTGCATTATATCCTATGCTTTGTTTGTTTTATGTTGGTTTTCTCATATTAGGTCATTACTAGTATAATTATATCATTTTGCATTGATATGGCTTCTATGCTGCATAGAAGCATAATTATATAAATTATCATTGTTATGTTAGATATACTGCATGCCTAGTCACTTTGACAACTATGGATGGATTTCTTCAAAGTTGCCATTTTACCGAGGCGATTGTATGAAATATTTTTAGAATGATATTATGGAGGGAATGTGGAAATGAACAGTGCATGGAAATGAAATGTCCCCCCCTCCCCAGTGGTAAGTAACAATTTGTTGATACCAAGTAATAGTGGTACAGCAAGTAGTACAGCAACATTAGGCCCTCATAATAAACAGTAACAACTGTACAATTGTACAATCATTTTAATGCTGTATGATTCCCATAACAGTCTTGAACAGACTACACCTTACTTGGCCGATTCAATATCTTACCTCATTTGCACTTCTTGGCTTCCATTGAAACTGAAATGTAAATGCAAAATCATGTATCATATCCATAATTCCATATGGGGCTAATGAGAGGAATATAGCACCAAGGTTCTTCAGTCAGGTTGTCTATCCATCTTAAAACATGGGCTTTATTACTTTCTCTGAACAGGGAACTGGAAGTATGAAACTGTTGTACACCTTTTTTTTGGGTGCATAAAGAATTCATTACCAAAGAGGATAAGATACAAGGGGCCTGAAAGAGGGGAAAAGAAAAAGTTACAAGAGAACCAAAAACAAACAAAGCACCACCCAACCATCAAGGGGGAGGGACAGAGGGCTGCAGTAATGATAAGGATGAACCCCAAGAGACAACAATAAGCCTGTTCCTGGGGAGTCGATAACATTATGGGTGGATAACAGGGAGATCTTAGAGCTAACATCAAATGAGATGGACTTCCAAATCTTATCGAAGGATCGGGAGTTGGAGGACTATCTGTGGAGATTGCGCTCCATCCAAATATGGTTGATAGCAGCAAAAAAGGCAAGCTTGCCAATGACATCACATATAGAATTCCCAGCACAAGTCATATCTACTAAAATCCATTCTCTCTCAAGAGAGAGAATTCTTCTATTACTTGGCCGGCCTTTGCCTAAGACTCTTTTCCAAACTGCAGAGGAGAAGAGACAGGCGAAGAAAAGATGGTCAACATCTTCTACAATATTCCAACATAAACAGCAAGAAGGGGAGACGAGAATCTGGCGATGAAGGAGAAAGGATTGCTTTGGGAGGCAGTTGGATAGGGCCCTCCAGACAGTGAAACTGTGGCGGGCAATGCGACCTTTAAACCATACAAGCTATAACGAAATCTCAAGCAGAGAAGCCGAAGAGACCATTAGATGGAACCCAACAACCATATCACCCATACCACAAGGCTTGGGAGGAGGGGAGATAAGGGATACCAGATGATAGATAATGCAGGCGAGGAGAGAACTGGAGGAGCCCAATCACCTTGAATGATAATGGAAACAACTGATGACTGCTTACACATACTTGAAGAATAGACAACTCTTGTACCCACAACAAAAAAAAAGAACACCCATAAGATGTCAATTATCAAGCCAGAGAGAGGTAGACACACCATCATCGATCTTGGAGGAGGTGGCCCCAAGAGCAATAGACCTGAGCTTCAAAATCTTGCGCCAAACCCAAGAAGCATCAGAGGAAGGAGAAACTATCCAGAGAGAATCCTTTTGAAGCAGACCAGAGTAAACCCAATCAACCTAAATACTCTCCACCCTCATCCAGCAGCCCAACTAGTCGGGTGAAGGAATCTGGATGATTCATCTCCTTTCCAAAGAAAGCACAAAATAGAGACTCCGTTGCCTTGATAGTAGCTTGAGTCAACCTAAAAACTCTTGACCAATATATGTAGGAGGATTGAAGAACTGATCTGATCAATTCTAAACGTGCCGCATTGGAGAGGAGCTTGCCCTTCCAAAGATGAAGCCTTTATTAGATTTAACCTAGGAGTGTAATGATGAGCAGTCAACCTAGTTGGGATCAAAGGCAGCCCCAAATACTTGACCGGAAGACAACCTAGGGATAAGCCTGTCATCTCAAGGAAAGTAGCCTTATCTACATCAGAGACCCCTCCTAAGAATAGATGAGATTTAAGGAGATTGATCCAAAGACCCAACAATCCCTCAAACAAGTGCAATGGACACAATAGAGACATAATCTACTTTTGAGAAAATCATGAGGTCATCAGCAAAGAAAAGATGGGATAACATGAGAGCCTTACATTTCGGGATGGGGGAAATGAGTTACTGGTCTGATGTAGTCCTAGATTGGTAGATAATCCAACTAGGAGCCAGTAACCAGGATTTGCTATGAATTGGTAAATCGGGTAGGCCAAAATTGGGATTTTGGTCAAATTAGGGTTACTGTTTAGTAGAGGGGAAATTTTTAACTTTTATGCACGCTTGACGACTTTTTAGGGTGCGCAGGTTAAGGTTTCTTTCGTGGGACTAGGTTTTGGCGATGCCTCCTCCTTCTCGGGAGGATCGCCCTCCTGATCTAAGCCTTGGGAAGGCTGTGCCTAGTGCTCTTCCATTTTCCTTTGCTTCTGCTGTTACTTGTTCTCTGGTTTTGCCGCCTGTGGAGGTGGAGGTTAAAAGGCCATCGACTTATTTTGGAGAGCCTGCTGTGTTTTTTCTCCAAGGAGGAGGTGGAAAGGTCCGAGCGTCCTTTTTCTTCTGCATTGATTGCCAAGTGCAGCTATGACAGGCCATCGTTATTCTCGATCAAGGAGTTTTTGCTCAAGTCTTTTTTCCTACAAGGGGATGTTGTTGTTTCTTCCTTGGACCCTAGACACGTCCTTCTACGGTTTGCTTTGCAGGCTGATTTTGTTAAGGTTTGGGTGAAAGAGCAGTGTCATGTTCAGGGTTTCCTATTGCGCTTCATGAAGTGGACTTCAGATTTCGTCCCAGGGTGGGAGTTACCCTTTGTGCCTATTTGGGTCTCCTTCCCAGGGTTACCGGTTAACTTTTATCTGGGGAATTTCTTGGTGTCTATTGCTGGGGCGATTGGTAGGGTTCTGAAAATTGATGGTGCAATCGTGAACTATACTCGCACTGTAGTGGCTCGTGTGTGCATCGAAGTTGACTTGCAGGCTGAGCTGCCTTAGAAGATTTGGGTTGAGTGTGGTGTAGAAGGTTTCCATTAGAAGCTTACTTATGAAAGGCTGCCTTTTTATTGTGATAGCTGCTCGAAACTTGGGCATTCTAAGGTCAACTACTAGAAATTTTTGAAGGGAAAGGGCAGTTCTGTTTCGGCGAAGGTAGGTGAGCAAGGGGTTGCAGAGGTGGCTGCTTTTGCATCGACTGAGATTGCAGAGGTGGGTGCTGTAGGTAGGGACTCGTTTGGCGTCTTTATCCCAAGAGGTGAGGGGTCTTTGCGAGGAGGTGCAGCGATGGTTCGTGATGTCGCTGGACAGGGAGTTGCTTCTGCAGATCGCGGTGTGATTGGGAGAGGAGGTTGTTGGAGACCTGTTGCTCAGAGGGCTCCTGGACTTAGCAAGCCTTTGGGTAATGCTGCTTTGGTGTTTTGCGGTGACGATGTCGGGGGTTTGGCCGTTGGTGCTCTAGGGGATGCTGCTGGTTCTGTCGGCGGTCCGTTTCCTGTTGTGTGTGTTGAGTTTGCTGGTACGGTGGCATGCAAGGCGGTGAAGGAGGGTACGCTGATTGGCGGTGTTGGTGGTGTGGTGGTTCCTCAGGTTTGCACGTGTCACGTGAAGCTGGCATGGTGAGTAAAGGTGGTTTGGAGTTGTCGACTGTGGTAACGCCATCGCAGGTGCGCCTGGAGGCGATTACTGAGACGGATGTCGAAGGTGATGTTGATGGTGCTTTGGTAGTGGCGTGTTCCCACTCTGCGGAGGGTTCCTCAACACCATTTCTTGGGGACTTGTCAGGGGATCTATGTGTTAGAGATGAATCGCAAGTGCTTAGGAGGATTGATGTCCCCATGAGCTGTGATGAGTTGTTGGCAAATTTCAAAGCATTTAATGCCACTCTCGGGGATAGGCTACGCAGAATCTTTGAGAGGGTGGGAGAAAGAGGTAGAAGGGTGGAGCCTCCAAGGGTGAAAAGAAAATCTCCTCGATCCACTTTTGTCAATGTTGCCCAGGTATATAAGAGGAAAAAATTAAAGCGTAGTCGGCAGGTGAAGGGGGGGTTACAAAGGCACATTACGAGGTCTATGGGGCCAGTGGATTCTTCCCTACCTGTGCCCAAGTGAATTGTTTATTTTGGAATGCATGGGGTGTGGGGAACAAGCTTGCTTCCAGGTGGTTGAAAGCGATGGTTAAATTACATAGAATTGATATTGTAGCTATTGCGGAGCCAAAAGCGCAGCTCTCTAAGGCGTTAATTGTGATGAGAAGGATTGGGATGGATTTGGTGTATATTGCAGAGAGGCTTTGGGATTTTTGGAAGAGTTCGATGGTTGTTAATGTGGTGGAGGAGAATTGCCAATTTGTTATGTTCGAATGCTAGGCAGTCAATGGCTTCCATGTTACCCTTGTCCATGGCCTTTGTACGGCAATTGAGTGGAAGGAGATGTGGGAGGCTCTTGATCGTTTCTCTCGGTCTACCGATCTTCCCTGGTTGTTGGGTGGTGACTTTAATGCGATTTTGGCTCCCTTGGAAAAATTGGTGGTAGGCCGGCTTGTACCTTGTCTCTGGACAACTTTGGTAATTTTGTGAGTCGTGCTGGTCTCTTGGACACGGCTATGTTGGAAATTTTTACACCTAGTCTAATAACCAAAGTGGTGCAGCGAGGGTTCTGGCTAGATTGGATTGGTTTCGGGTGAATCCAGCCTGGTTAACTTTATTCCCCAGGTGTGAAGTGACCCATCTCAGCAGAACCTGTTCTGATCATGCTCCTTTATGGCTCTGTGTTTCAGATCCAAGTGCTCGGTCCTTTTCTTCGTTTAAGTTCCAGCAAATATGGTTAATGCATCCAGGTTTTCAGGAGTTCATAAAGAACTAGTGGGAATTGCTTGTTGTCGGGTCACCTCTCTCTGTGTTGTTCTCGAAGCTTAAACGTTTGCATGGTGCTCTGCATACGTGGAACAGGTAGGTTTTTGGCAATATCCATCAGAATGTTAAGGATGTAAAGGACGAGGTTAGCAGCGCGGAGGTGGCTTATGACCTTCTTGCTAGTTCTTCCTTGGGGGCCATAGATGATGCCAAAAAGAGATTGGAGGGGGTTTTGCTACAGGAGGAAATTTTCTGGAGGCAAAAGTCCAGGGTAACATGGTTAAAGGAGGGGGACAGAAACACTAAAATTTTCCAATCTATGGTTAGTGTCAGAAGAAGGATAGGTGGAATTCTGGAAATTAAAGTGGTGGGTGGCACCTGGGTTTCTGACCGTGAGGGAGTGCAAGCAGAGGTGGTGAGTCACTTCTTGGACATTTTTGCCACTCAGGGGTGTTTTGATTGATGAAGACCTGTTGTCCTGCATTCCCAAGGTGGTGTCGGAGGAGGACAATATCGCCTTGTTGGTTCCACCATCTTTGGAGGAAGTGAGAGGGGCAGCTTTTTCCTTTTCGAGTGATAGTACTCTGGATCTTGATGGTTTCTCTGGGCATTTCTTTGCTGCTTGTTGGGAGGTTGTTGGTGGTGATGTCTGGGCAGCGGTTAAGAATTTTCTTGAGGGAGGCAGTCTTCCAAGAAGTTTCACCTTTGCCAATTTGGTGCTTATTCCAAAAAAGAACTATCCTGAGGTAATGTCTGATTTTCGGCCTAATAGCCTCTGTAACTTTTCCTACAAAATTATTGCCAAATTTTTTGTCTCTAGGTTGGCTGTTTTTCTCCCTTCCTTGATAGCGGAAGAGCAGGGAGCTTTCGTCAAGGGTAGGTGTATCCATGATAATATCTCTATTGTCTAAGAGGTTGGCCAGGATTTAAATAGGTTGGCTCGGGGGGGGGGGGGGCAATGTGATTCTCAAGTTGGATATGGCAAAGGCTTATGATCGCCGGGAGTGGAAGTTCCTCTATTTGGTGCTCTCAAGGTTTGGCGTTGCTGATGCTTGGATTGGTTTAATCAGAAAGACTCTGGAGAATTGTTGGTTTTCTATTGTTCTGGGAGGCTCTGCATCGGGTTACTTCAAGCCTACCAGGGGTTTGAGACAAGGTGATCCCTTATCGCCTGCCCTTTTCATTTTGGCGGAAGAGGTGCTTAGCAGGGGACTTAAAAATCTATTTGCAGAGGGGCGGGCCTCTTATTACTTGCTTCCAAGAGGGTGTCCTGGAATCTCCCATTGTTTGTTTGCTGATGACACCATTATATTTACCAGAGGCTTGAAGTGCTCGCTGAAACAAATCTTGGGCTTTATAAGCAAGTATGAAGGTTTTTCGGGACACATGGTGAATAGGTAGAAGAGTTGTTTCATGTTGGGGAAAAATTCTTCAGTGGCTAGGGCTCGAATGGTGGGGACCGTCATAGGGTTTACGAGAAAGGAGCTGCCTAGAACTTATTTGGGTGCCCCTCTCTATGCAGGTAGGTTTAAAGTGTGTTTCTTTGATGATCTGATTGGAAGGATAAGAAACAAGGTTGTTGGCTGGAAAGGAAAGCTCTTATCTGCTGGTGGGCGTGTGATTGCTAAAACTCGTCCTTGCCTCTTTTCCAATCCATGTTCTTGCAACTTTGGAGCCACCTAAAGCTGTCTTTAGGAGGATCTATGGCATCTTTGCAGATTTTCTCTGGGGGAGCTCGGAGTGGGGAAAGTGAAGGCACTGGGTCAGTTGGCAGAAGGTTTGTAGGCCGTATAAAGAAGGGGGGGTTGGGGTTTAGACTGATGGAGGATTTTGGCCTGTCTCTAAGGCTCAAAGGTTTATGGAGAATGCTTGCTGATCACTCGCTTTGGAGTGCTTTTTTCAGGGCCAAAGTCTCTAAAGGTAAACGTATAGCTTTGGCAGGGTCGGGTGGGCTTGAATCGAAATCTTGGAGAAGTGCTTTGGGTTTTAAAGATTTCATGTTGGATAAGTCATGGTGGTTAATTGGTGTTGCAAATGTCCTTTTCTGGCTCGACAACTGGGTGGGAGTTGGTCCTTTGCTAGATTATGTGGACAACGCCCTACAGGTTGATACCGATTTGCATGCTAAGGATGCAGTAAATGAGGATGGCACTTGAAAGAATGACTTGTTGAGCCGGATTGACTCGACTGGGGTGAGGCAAAGCATCCTTCAAGGAAATTTTACTTTCTCAGATAAGGATGATGTGTTGGTTTGGACTATCACTAGCAATGGTGTTTTCACAGCAAAATCGGCTTGCAATGAAGTGCGGGGCAGGTCGCCTGAGGTTACCTACGCTAGCTGGATCTGGAACCAATCTTTGCCTACGAAGATAGGATTTTTTACTTGGCAGCTCCTTAATGGGAAAATCCCCACAAATGAGTCTTTAATGTCTGTAGGCATTCCTCTAGCTTCGAAATGCAACTGTTGCGGGAGGCCTAAGAGGGAAACCACTGACCAATGCCTGATCACTGGAGTACTGCGGCGAAGGTTTGGAGGTTCTTAGCGTGTGTCTTTGATATTGATTTGCTGCCTTCACAGGACGTCAGAGGTCGTATTTCTCTTTGGCATGGGTCGGCAAGCTGTGGCAGTCTATGTGCCTTTGTTACAGGGCTTGTACCTTCCTTTATTGTTTGGGAGTTATGGAAGGAAAGGAACAACAGAAGACATGGGGAAAGCAGGAGCGCTTCTTGTGCTATTATTGAATGCGTTAAGCGCTGGGTGAGAAGCGTTACGTACCCGTCCAAGATCGGGCGTTCATCTTCCCCTCAAGATGGTTTAATTCTGCATGTTTTGGGTCTTTCAACACTTCCTGCCCGGCTGAAAAGTCCTCTTCCTGTTTATTGGTGCTTACCTTTTATCTCGGTGAAGCTTAATGTGGATGGTGCCTTTAGAGGCAATCCTGGTGTTGGAGGGGGGTGGAGGGGTAGTCAGGGATAAGGAAGGTGTTGTGTTGGCTGGCTTTTCTCACTTCTATGGCGATTGCACTAACTCTTTGGCCGAGATGAGAGCTTTGAGAGATGACTTGATGTTGTACCATGATTTGGGTTTTTCTGATGTTGTGGTAAATTCTGACTCTGCTTACACTGTTAGAATGATTAGTCATAAGAAGTGTAATCTTTGGAGGGGTTGGTATTGTTTCCAGGAGGTCATGACCTTAGTTTGTGCTACTCGGGCGCTGGTCACCTTTGCTTATAGAGAGAGTAACAGGGCGGCTGATTGGATGGCCAACCTGGCCTGTGATACGGGTTCCTCCATCAGTTACCACGTTGGCAGCCGGCTGCCAGGTGATCTGCAGCATATTCTTAGAGAGGACAGGGCTGGTTTGCCAGTTCTAAGGAAATAAGTTTTATAAGTTTGTATGGGTCAGGTCTAGAGTTGAGTTGACAGCAACTGCTCCTTTGTGTTGGGGTAAGGTGGTACATACCCCCCTTGTATTCTTTATTCATTGATTGATTTTAATAAAATTCTAGGGGCTGGCCTGGGTCCCAGGTAATATTTGGGGAAAAAAAAGGTTAGGGTTTAGTGAAGCCTAGGGTTTGATGGTAGGGTTAGGCTAAGTTGATGTAGGGGAGTCTATTAGTGAAGGTTATGTTAAATTTTAATGGGGGAAAGAGTGCTGGAATTGAATTGCAGCAATTTAGGGTTAGGTTTCTGGGTTTCTGGAAAGAGAATAATGATGAAATCTAAGGTTTAGGGTTGACTGTTGGGGCTATAACCTAGATCAAGTTTCCCATAACGTGTGAGGGAGATTCGGTCTAAGTTTGGTTGGTTTTGATGGTCTGATGTGAAGTTATGGTGAAATCACAGAATTAGAAAGTAGAAGAATGAAAATAGAATTTTAGAGTTTCAGACAAACCAGTAACCAATTGAATATCAGATCTGGAATGAGAAGGAAGGTTTAAAATCTCGTTTCGTTTCGGTGTTTCGGTCTGACCGAAAATTTCGAGATACCGAATCGAAATTTCGTCAAAATATGGTATTTTTTCTGTGGGTGTAAAATGCCAAAATGACCAAGATTTCCGAAACGAGATGACCGAAATTTTCAAAATATTGCATTTTTCCAATTTGATGTGCATTTCGTTTCGACTCGACCGAGATACTCGAAATTCTTGAAATCTCAACCGAGACGAAACGAGTTTTTGTACTATGATGAGAAGAGAAGATAATGCTTGCACGCTGTGCTCCAAACCCAGATTTAATATCTTGAAATAGAATTCAGAAGTTGCAGCAACAGTACTTTGAAGAAAAGGCAGATCGAGCTTCAATGGAGAAAACCCAAATTCCCAACAGAACTGTGATCTGAGAATCCTTCAAACCGTGATCAAGTAACCCTCATTTATGGCATAAACTTGCTATCAGATCTGTTGTTGATATTCTTAAACCAGCAGAGAATTAATAAGAAGCAGTCCACTAAAGTAGACTGAACAGTACCCGTGAACAGTATTTTGAAGAAGAAAGAGAAGAAGAGTGGAGAAGAGATGGAATTGGAAAAGGGGGATAGGGGGATGGCTCTCTCAACCTCTCATCCTCTCACTAAGATTTCAATTAGACAAAACAAATTTTTATTCATTCAATCGTGGGGGCTCTCAAGAGCATTTACATATTTATGGCCTAATGGCTGAATAGAAAAAGAGACTTAAACTAGGACTCAAAATAGAAACTAGGAAAATAGAAGTTAAACTCTAACTAGGAATCCTAACTAAGGATTCCAAAAAATAGAAATTAGGACTCTAACTAGGATTCCCAACAAAATAGAAACTAGGACTCAAAATAGAACTAGGACTCCTAATTATGATTCAAAGTTAAACTAGGAATCCAATTAGGATTACAACTTCAAACAAGACTAGTAATTAATCAAATAAAAGACTAAACAAACCCTACCTAATCCCACGATCTATGCTGGTGTAGGGGACAACCCTACACCTACCCTATACCTACAATACTGCTGGTGTAGGGAAGAATCTCTACACCTGTTGCTGGTTTTAGACAGCCGATTTACATCATGGTTGGTATTGGATTGGATACGTCTAGAGAGGACTTCAAGGGTGGAAAGGAAATTCCAGATCTGAAACTGAACCTTAGAATTCCTACTTCAGGCCGTCTTTAAACCTTAGGATGTACAACCTGGGTCGCCTTAGGGTGGGAAAGATCACCCTCAAATCTCAGTCCAACCTGTGAGATTTCGACTGAGTTCTGTTGGTTTCCTTCAGCCTAGTGATTATGGTGGTATCAGAAAAGGAACAATATAATCAACACAGGCAATAACTGAAGAGAATAAGATGAAGAAGAAGAATAGGAAAGGGAAGGAAACAAGTTAAGAGAGTTATTATTGCAAGGGAAAGAGGGGGGGATACAGTAGGAACTAATCTGTAACAGAGAATAGAAGATCAGAGGTGAGGAAACAGGCTTGCGCACCACAGCTCTTGGCAGCAATGGTATAAAAAAAACACTTCATTCCAGTTCTGAACTATGTTGATGGTCTGGGTTACATATACAACAGAAAGTGTCCTATTCAAACTCTAAAACTGAAATTGGAATTCAAAACTAGCTAGCCTATCTCATGCGACTCCAACAACAGGAATAAAATTATAAAAAGAAAAGGGAAAAAGAATGCTAACTGGTCGCGTGGTTCCTGAGCCAATCATAGGATCACGCTAAATTACTGTTCAGCCCCCAGTGAACTAAAAATCCCATTCAGTCAAATGCTCCTGCGCACTCTTATTGGCCCCTGCACTGATGCAGGTGTTACACGACCAGTCAGCATCTCTTGCCCAAAAGAAAATTACAATAATAACCCTCTAGTTAATCCATCATGTAACTGCATCAGTATAGGGTATTCAGAATTATGAAAGAGGAGCTTGCTAGTGTCATCCATTGTATTTCATGTACTGGATCTCGTTATATCTAATAAAATTGATTGTCCTTCGAAATTAATAAATGTAAGTTGCTTGTCTCATTGTGGTTTTAGTGGGTGGAGGATTTTTTTTGTTAAGATATTGAAGACCATGTTATATATTGTCTTTTAGGGTGGCAATTTCAAAGTTGAACTTGATTCATTGCATGGACAAGCCACAGTTTTGGCAGCTTTAGTATCTATTTCTCCAAAGCTACCTCTTGGTTATCCAGCAAGGTAAGGTCCAATTTTTTTCCTCCATTTTCATTTTTCCTTCTCATTTAGGGTGGCTGATATCTGAAAGAAATTCTTTGTTATTCATCATTTGATTATGTAAATTGTTTCATTCATGCATTTTCTTGAATTTTTTATTTGTGAGAGTCACCCACATTCTCAGTGAAGGGTAGACATAGTTCAAAATCTCGCCGAGATCTCGGAAACCTCGGTAAACGTGAGCTAGTCGAGACGAGATAGCAAACGAAACACAAAAATGTCAAATCTTGAAAATCTCGACCGATATTTCGAATATTTCGAGAAATCTCGGAGACATCTCGGTGAAATCTCGAATATTTCGAGAATCTCAACCTCCTTAGTACTCATAGAGTCATAGTATTGTATTGTTGGGACTTGGGAGTTAAGAATTGAGTGTTTTTTTCCCTTCAATTTGAACCTTTAAATATGTTTATTAAGCCTAAAACAAGCTTACCTTAAAGTTTCGGAGCCAACTATGGCCATATGCCCACCGAAACATAATTCCGAAACACAAAAAAAAAAATACACTGTCGAGATCTCGGAAAACTCGACCTGGTCGAGACCAAGTTTTAGAACCTTGAGGGTAGATAATCCTGTATCTGAAATGGGTGCATGTTGTGTAGGAACCAGTAGGATACAGGAATTGTTTTTTCTATTTTGCATTCGTTCTTCTCTATTTTATTTTATTGATAGTAGGAAATTAGAAGGTATGTTCTGTAAGCTAGGAAATTGACGGGAAGGGAAATAATGATGCGCAGTGCCATGGAAGTTGGCTTGCGCTGGATGTATGATCTCATAGGAACGCATTCATAGGGCTTAACTTCTGAATTCTGGATTTTCCTAGTTCGTTGCTGGAGACAGAAGGTCTACAGGGATGATGTTCATCCCTCAGCAATCGTCATTCACATAGTTGTCAAGGCACCGCCTAGGCGTGACGCCTTGGCGTCCAGGTGCCTTGGTCTCCTTGGTTACCTAGGCAGGCACCTAGTCGCCTTGGTCCAGGTACCCTCCAACGCCTTGGGTTGCCTAGACGTCATGACAACTATGGTCATACAGGCTCTAGAGTGCACCATCACATAGTTCTATATGCTGCAGTATCGATGCATTTTTTTGCAAAACCAGATAAAGGATTAAAGGTTAAGTACCCTAGCAAAGGCAAATCTCAGCCCAAAAGTCTTTCAAAAATCTTACCTTCGAATTATTCCCAACTTTAGATCTTAGCTGAATGATTTTTTTTCTGATACCCCAAATGGTATTCAATGAAGGGATAACTGGGTCAGCAGTTAGCAGAAGAGGGACGGAGGGAGACACAACTAAGAAAGGGTGGGAGGGTTTACATCCTTGGTAATTGTCTCTTCCCTTAGTTCTAATTCCTTGGTGATTGTTTGATGGGATTTGCAAAAGTAGCTGGCTGAGGTTTTCTTTGGGGAGTGGTGGGAATGTAGTTGATTTTGTCATGCCACAGACACTTGCTCTATCTGTTTAGAGGAGTGGCGGGTTCAGCTTAGGTTGTTGGTAGCCCGAGTAAATTTTAGTTAGTGTCAGGGCCTTGGTGGTTTGGTTTGTTAGATATTAGTGTGTGAGCTAAGAAGGCTCTCGGGATTAGCGCCTGAAGTTATATAGGGTAGTTTTACTGTTTTACCCCTAACCCTATATTTCTCATTTATATCTTATTCTTTATGAGATCAATTGAATACTCACGACTAAGTGAGCTCTTCCCCTCATCTCTCTTCTTCTTCTTCTCATTCTCTAACTTCACTTAGTGACATGGTGTCAGAGCTGATCCATTGAACTAGAGCACAGCTTGCGCAATACTCCTTTTCTTTTCTTCCCTCTTTGTCTCTTCTTTTTCTGTGATTTCTGGTTCTCTTAACCAGGGGTTGCGAACTTCAGCACAGGGGTGATTTCACCCTTTTTTTTTTGTTTATTCTTGGCTGCGGATTGAGTTTAGGCGATAATGATGTAAATCTGCTCCTATTCCAACACCAGAGCAGATTTCAAAGGGTTTTATGGTGGTTTTATGGAAGGTTTAATGGCGGCAGGTTACTGGAATGCTATTTCCTTGCTGTTTTTGAAGTTCGGCTGGAGATTTGCTTGATAGTTTGCTGTTCTATGTGCAGTGGTAACTACAGCAAGGTAATAGTGTACTTTTGTGGAAATATTGCTTGCTGGTTTTGAAGTATATGTGTAGTTTTGATTGCCGCAAGGTCTTAGTGTGATTTTATGGTGGTTTGCTTGGTGATTTTGAAGTTTTGATGAGGTTTGCTTGGTGATTTTGAAGTTTGTGTGATTTTGTGACCCTTTGTGGTGATTCGATTGGTGAGTAGTGTTTTCTTTGCTAAGTTGAGTAGCAGCAGATTGTCTATTGTGTGTTTGATTCATAGTTGTCATGGTGTCGCCATGGCGTCATATCGCTAGAATAATATACATATCAACCAACGATATGGTATATGTTAGCATATCGACCAATATGGCCTCCATGGTGTCGATTTGGATTCCATACCACGATATATGGCCATATCGGCCGTTATTATTGATCAAGTGTAAAAACTGTAATTTTTTATAATAATTATTTTTTTTTAAACCTTTTAAAAGATGATGCTTTTATCTTAATGTTAATTGGAAAAGTTACACCTGCAATACACACTAACAAAAAACAAAAAAGAAAAAGAAAAAAAAAGAAGACTAATAATGCCTATACCCTAAATCCCTAATGGAAAATTAGAAATCGAAAAGACTAAAGTCTCAATAGAGAAGGAGAGACCGAGAGAGTCGTTAGAAGGAAGAGACGCTACTTCACCTCTTCGAGCTCCGGCAGTTCTCTTCAGCAGTCCAGCGGCCTCCTTCATCGGCTCCGGCAAGTTCTCCTAGCAGTCCAGCGGCCTCCTTCGTCGGCTCCGGTAAGTAATTGTTTATTTATTTTTTATTTGGTAGTTCTTCACTTCTTCTTCTTATTCTTCTGCTCCCAGTCCTCCGGCAAGCAACTCTATGCTAAACTAAAGTTCTTCTTCTTCTTCTCACTCACTCATGCACACACACACACATGCAGAAAGAGACAGAGCAAGAGAGAGTCGACACTCGACAGAGGGGTTTTTTCTGTCATTTTTTTCTGGTTTCTCCTTTTATCCATCCCTTGTTCTGCCTCCTCTTTCATTCTTCTTCTTCTTTTCTGGTTTCTCCTTTTATCCCCCCTGTTCTGGTTCACAACAGTTCCTCACGGTTGTTTTCTGTCATTCTTTTCTGGTTTCTCCTTTTATCCATCCCCTGTTCTGGTTCACAACAGTTCCCCACGGTTGTGAACTATGCTTGATCATTCCTTCTTAAATCTTAACCCACATGCACTGGGTGACCTGAACCCCAGAATCTTAAGCCGTAATACCTCTCTTGCTGTGAGTTGGAGTTTGCAAACAAAGCTGATTTCCTCTCTACCGCCACCTGCAAATCGTGCAATTTCTGGGAATTTTTTTTAAGTTGTTAGTTGTTTGTACTTTGTAGCAGCTTGCCAGCTTGAGCCATTGAAGATTCTATTTGATATTTTGGTTTCAGCACTGCCACTTCCCCTTAAGTGTTGAGACTTTATATATTTACAGAAACAGAATCACCACTCTCTTGTTATTGACACATTTAGAGCAAAATTTTTTTTTTTGTTAAAGCAACACCAACAGCAGCAAGCACATATTCAGTTATTCACATCAGCAAATATTTTTTTTTTTGGGTTTAGATGGGCTGTTTATTAGGTTTATTCACTGATTTTTGATGTTATAGGGTGTATATTATAGCATACTAAATGACATGAAAAATAGAGAAAATAAAAAATAAAACATGGTCGACATCGCCATGGTGGGCGACATGTCGATATATCGATTAGAGACCCCTCCACCGACTTTGATCGCTGTGACGATGTGACAACTATGGTTTGATTAAATACTGGTTAAAGTTTTGGAGATTTTGGTGGAAATTTCAAGAAGGGAAAATATGGGAGATGATGATAGAAGAATGCAGTGGTTATGGAGGTGGTTTTCTCATCCTCCAATCGAATCACAGAAAAGAAACTTGAGGGTATCATAAATTTCCAGCAATGGAGGAAGATTGTGAACCTTGTATTGACAGGTTGTGACTAGCAGGCTCACTTGACTGGAACTAGAGCTGCTGATGATCCAACTTGGGATACTATTGATGCTCGGATACTTGGGCTGATGTTGAATTCGATGGAGAACCATATAGTAGATTTGGTTACTCACATCGACACTGTGAAAGAATTATGGGAGTATTTGGATGTTTTGTATTCAGGTCAAAACAACTTATCCCGCATAAATGAGTTGTCTCAGGAGTTCTACCGGACTGAGAGAAAGGGACGGTCTATCACCCAATACTTTGCTGATTTCAAGAGAATGTACGAGGAGTTAAACTCACTTCTCCCTATTACTTCAGATGTGAAACAATGCAGACTCAAAGAGAGCAGTTGGCTGCTATGGGATTTTTGGGAGGACTGGGCCAGGAGTTTGAGTCAGTTCGGTCACAGATTCTTGGTAGTGAAACTGTTGCTTCACTCACGGATACCTTTTCTCGAGTTCTTCGAGTTTCCCGTGAGATTTCTAGTGATGCCACGCCTATAGCCGAGAGTTCTACCCTAGTGTCTCACTCAGGGGCTGGTGTGGGTGCCCATGGAGATGGTGGAAATCGTGGAGCTGGCCGTGGTGGTGGTCGAGGCACAGGAAGGGGCCAAACTCAGTAGGGTATTGGCCAATCTGATACTACTTTGGATGGTTTGGGTGTAAGAATTTGTCATCATTGTGGTCAACCTGGTCACATTCAGTGATTTTGCTGGAAGCTTCATGGGAAACCTGCAACTCAACAGTTTGCTAATTCTACCACTAGTAGTGATTCAGTTCCTCCGTCTCAACCCTCTGAGGGCAAGGTTGTGGTCATGTCAGAGGAGGAATTTGCAACATACATTCAGTTCCAGATTTCACAGCTCACTTCTTCCACTGCTACTCTGGTGAGGACAGGTAATGCAACTGCATGTCTTTCTGCTACCTCCCATTCGTGGATCATTGATTCAGGGGCATCCGATCACATGTCTGGGATGTCAGGTCTTTTTTCTTCCTTGTCCTCTTCATCTTCTTGTGTTACTTTAGCTGATGGGACTTGAGCAAAGGTTAAAGGGACTGGCACTGTTTGTCTTAGTTCATCTCTATCATTATTCTCTGTTCTCTATCTTCCTAATTTTCCTTCTATCTGCCGAATTTTCCTTTTAATCTTATGTCAGTCAGTAAATTGACCAAAGCCTTTAACTGTTCTGTGACTTTTTATCCTGATTCTTGTATCTTTCAAGATCTTGCAACGAGGAAGATGATTGGTAGTGGACATGAGTCAAGGGGGCTGTATTTACTTAAAGATACTCAATCGGTCGCTTGCTCCAGTGTTGCTTCCCCCCCATCAGATACATTGCCGGCTTGGTCATCCCTCTTTGGAAAGTCTTAAGAAATTAGATCCTAGTTTTGTGTCTTTGTCCAGTCTTGAATGTGAGTCCTGTCAGTTTGGGAAATTTCTTCGTGTAAGTTATCCCCCTAGAGTCAATAAAAGATCTGTTAGTCCATTTTATTTAGTACATTCGGATGTTTGGGGTCCCTGTCCAGTTTCTTCTAGTTTGGGTTTTAAATATTTTGTTACATTTGTTGATGATTATTCAAGAGTTACATGGCTATATTTAATAAAAAATCGTTCAGAGTTATTCTCTATTTTCCGTGCCTTTGTTTCTTAACTTCAGAATCAATTTGGTGCATGCGTGAAAGTTTTGCGTAGTCACAATGCCAAAGAGTATTTTTCTGCCCCATTTTCTGCATTTATGGTTCAACATGGTATTATCCATCAGTCTTCTTGTTCTCACACACCCCAACAAAATGGTGTGGCTGAATGGAAGAATAAACATTTAATGGAAGTTACTCGCTCTCTGCTGTTTGAGATGCAAGTTTCTAAATCTTTTTGGGCTGCTGCTGTTTTGACAGCATGTTATCTTACTAATCGCATGCCATCTTCCATCTTGAAGGGTGGCATTTCTCATTCTTTGTTATTTCCTACTGAACCACTGTTTCTCTTGCCTCCTCGCATATTTGGCTGTGTTTGTTTTGTTCATGATCATCGACCAAGGCTGTCCAAGTTGGATCCTAAGGCACTTAAATGCATCTCTCTTGGTTACTCACATACCCAAAAGGGTTACCAATGTTATTCTCCTGTGTTGCACAAATATTTTATCACAGCTGATGTGTCTTTCTTTGAATCCACTCCATATCATGCTGAACCAGTCAATGCATACGAGTTAGATGATAGTTTTCCCATTTACATTATTCAGTCTCCATTGCCACAGGGTTCTGGTCCAGCTGCTCCACTTCAATGGCCTCCTGTTACCCAGGTTTACAGCCGCCATCCGAAGGTAACTGCTGCCCCTCCTATAACTGCGAACTCTATCATGTCTTCCTCCACCGCAGGTCCTGATGAGCTTCCTTCTCCAGCTAACCTTGTTGTTTCTGATCTTGATCTTCCTCTATTTCTAATTATGTTTCATATTCTGGTTTATCCTCCCCTTTCCCTTTTTTTTGTCTACTGTGGGTGATTCCCATCCCCTTCTTAAGTTTGTGACTGATGCATTATCAAGTCCTGGTTGGAGGATAACTATGGAAGTAGAGTTGTCGGCCTTAGATGTGAATCAGACTTGGGAACTTGTTCCGCTGTCCCCAGGGAAGACTGCTATTAGTTGTAGGTGGGTATATGCTGTGAAGGTTAACACTGATGGTTCTCTTGCTTGTTTGAAAGCAAGACTTGTGGCGAAGGGGTATGCACAGGTGTATGGTGTTGATTATCTGGATACCTTTTCCCCGGACCTCTCATTGGGATGCAATTAATCAGTTATTTGTATTCTACGATATCTAAAAAAGGCTCCAGGTAGAGGAATAGTGTATCGAGATCATGGTCACAACAGAGTTGAAGGATTTTCGGATGCTGATTGGGCAGGGTCTCCAACTAATAGGAGATCGACTACAGGGTACTGCACATTTGTTGGAGGAAACCTTGGTTCTTGGAAAAGAAAGAAACAGAGTGTAGTAGCCCGTTCTAGTGCTGAATGAGAATATAGAACTATGGCACACTTGACAAGTGAGTTAATGTGGATACAACAATTTTTATTTGAATTGGGTTGTAAAGTTTCAGTTCCCATGTAACTATGTGTGATAATCAGGCAGCAGTTCATATTGCTTCCAATCCTGTATTTCATGAGAGGACGAAGCATATTGAGGTGGACTATCATTTTATTCGTGAGAAGATGCAGAATGGGTTAATTCTTCCTAGTCATGTTAGAACTGGAGAGCAACTGGCAGATGTGTTTACAAAGCCTTTGGGTAGTGGGTGAATTGATTATATTTGTAACAAGCTGGGCATGATAGATATATATGCTCCAGCTTGAGGGGGAGTGTTAGATATTAGTGTGCGAGCTAAGAAGGCTCTCGGGATTAGCGCCTAAATTTATATAGGGTAGTTTTACTTTTTTGCCTCTAACCCTATATTTCTCTTGTATATCTTATTCTTTATGAGATCAATAGAATACTCATGACTAAGGGAGCTCTTCCCCTGGTTGGCGTACGATTAGCTCTGGTGGCGCACGATTAGGGTTTGGTGTTCACGTGGGTTTTGCGCATGGTGGCTCCTCCTAGGGAGGATCGGTTCCCTGGTCCTCCACCTCGTATTGGGATTGATGAAGGTGGGACTGCGTCCTATGCTTCCGTGGTGACTAGGTCGTTCACATTGCCACCTGTTGCCTTGGAGATTAAAAAGCCCTCGACCTTCTTTGGGTGTCCAGCGGTCTTCTTCTCCAAAGAGGAGTTGGAACTGTCGGAAAGGGATTTTGCTACTGTTCTTGTTGCCAAGTGCAGTTATGGGAAGCCATCGCTGTTTGTGATCAAGGAGGCCATTCAAAAGACATTGCACTTGTAGGGTGATGTGGTTGTCTCGACTCTCGACCCTCGGCATGTGCTGCTGCGCTTTACTGATTAGGCAGATTTCGTCAAGGTTTGGATGAAGGAACAGATGCATATCTAGGGTTTTCTATTTCGCTTTATGAAGTGGACATCGGACTTCGTCTCGGTTGGGACTTGGGAGTCTCCCTTGGTGCCGGTGTAGATTTCGTTGCCGGGGTTGGCGGTGAATCTGCACCAGGGGAACTTTTTGAGGTCCATTGCAGGGATTGTTGACAGGGTCTTGAAGGTGGATGGGGCTACGGCAAACTGCACGCGCATGGTGGCAGCCCGTGTTTATGTAGAGGTGGATTTGCGAGCTTCTTTGCCGGCGAAAGTTTGGGTTGGCTATGGTGCTAATGGGTTGCACCAGGCTGTGGTGTATGAGAGGCTGCCTTCCTATTGTGTCGCTTGTTCGAAGATTGGTTATTTAAAGGAGGTGTGCAGAAAGACGTAGAGGCAGAGGCCTGCCGGAGCTCGTATTGACACTGCGACTCTGGGAGCGGCGGTTGCGACCAACGTTGTTGGAGCAGCGGCGACAGAGGTGCTAGAGGAGGGCTGGAATCGCGATGGTGTCTACATTCCGCGTGGAGAGGGAACATCGTCTGGGGGTGCTAGAGAGGGATGGGGCTCTGCTGGTCAGGGACTTGCTGGGGTTCCTCGACGGAGGGGTGGTCGATGGAGATCTGTGGAACCGTCGGCAGTGGAGAAGCAAGCTTTGGTGTGTACTGTTGCAGCTGATGCGGTGGCACTTTCGGAGGGTCAGGTAGTTGCGATTGTTACCAGCGGGGAGAAGTCTGTTGTCGCAGGTGGGGGTGTTGCACCTAGTTGTTTAGAAGAGGGTGAACTCCCAGGTAAGGCGACTTAGGTTTTGGAATCTGACAGTGAGGGGGTCGATGTGGGCAGGGCCGTTGTGGAGATGGAATTCCAGCTGGGGGCGGGTAGGGCAGTGGGTGTGGCTGGCAAGGGCAAGGAGAATGCTCGTTCGTCTTCTCTCTGTGATTTCTCTATGCCTTTCTTTGAAGGGGGGGGCCGCTCCAGCTGGATCGAAGGACGATTGGCATATGTCGGTTTCAGCGCCAGTGGAGGTAATCTGTGAGGCGTTGGTGGAAAATCTCAGGGTCTTCAAGGCCACACTCCCTTGGAGGGTTAATAGAATGGTGGAGAGGCTGTCAGAGGTGCACGTTGAATCAGCACCAGGTGTCGAGAGGCTGTAAGAGGCGCACGTTGAATTAGCACCAGGTGTTCGTTGTGTTAGGAAGCGACTGCAGCCGCGGGCTGCGTTTCTCAGTTCAGCCTTGGTGTATAGGCGGAAGAAGATTAAGAAAGCCAAGACTGGCAAGAAGGCATTGGAAGGGGCTCAATGGCGTGTCACGAGATCAATGAGGTCGGCAGTTGACTCCTTAAGCAATGATAAATGAGTTGCATCTTTTGGAATGCCCGGGGAATTGGAAACAAGCCTATGAGTAGGCGGTTGAAAACACTTGTGAGCTTGCATAAGGTGGACATGGTGGCGGTGGCTGAACCAAAAGCGTAGGTATCTAAGGCGCGAGTAGGGATGAGGAGAATTGGGATGTACTCGGTTCACACTTCGGACAGGCTGTGGGTCTTTTGGAGATCGACGCTACAAGCTAGGGTGGTGGAAGAACATGGTCAGTACGTAACTTTGGAATGTTTGGGGGGTAGCGCAGGCTCTTTTGTTCTTACGTTTGTCCATGGCCTCTGTTCGAGGGTAGAGAGGAGAGAGTTGTGGGAGAGTCTTGAGGCTTACTCTCATTCTGTCTCTTTGCCTTGGGATATGGGGGTGATTTTAATGTTGTGACGTCTTCCTTGGAAAAGGCGGGCAGAAGCCCGGCATGTTCCTTATCTTTGGAGGACTTTGGAAGTTTCTTAAACAGGGCAGCTCTCATTGATGCGGGATATGCTGGCAACATTTTCACCTGGTCCAACAATCAGGCCGGTGCAGGCAAGGTGATGGCTAGGCTGGACAGGTTTTTGGTGAACACGGCTTGGGTGAGTTCTTTTAGCAGGTACTCGGTGACTCACTTTAATAGGTCCTGTTCAGATCATGCCCTGATTGTTCTTTCCTTCGGGGTGGATGCCCACCGCCTTGTGTCCGGCTTTAAATTTCAGCAGATGTGGCTCCGGTACCCAGAGTTCTAGGATTTTGTCAAGAGGTAGTGGGAAAAGCCTGTGTTGGGCACGCTCCTGTGTGTTTTGTTTTTGAAGCTCAAAGGGCTTCGTAGTGCTCTCCGCAGATGGAATAAGGAGGTCTTTGGCAACATACATCAGAGGGTTGGGGATGCAGAGGATACGGTAAGTAAGGCTGAAACGGAGTTTGATATGCGGGCTGATGATGACTCTAGAGTTGCTCTTGGGGCGGCTAGGGAAGATCTGCAGGAGGAGATTTTTTGGAAGCAAAAATCCAGAGTCACTTGGCCAACGGAAGGGGATCGAAACACAAAGTTCTTTCACTCCATGGTCAATGTCAGGAGAAGAATGGCAGGCGTGCAGAGAATTAAAGGGGTAGATGGTGTCTGGATTTCTGATGTGGAGGTGGTGTAGGCTGAGGCTGTACGGCAATTTTCGGGCATTTTTGCCTCTCAGGGTTGTTTGGTGGACGAGGGGCTGCTTTCCTTAATCCCAACGGTGGTGTCAGAGGCTGATAATACCTCTCTACTGGAAACTCCCTCGGTAGAGGAGGTGAAGGGAGCGGTCTTTGCCTTGTCCTATGACAGTGCGCCAGGCCCTGACGGGTTCTCGGGGCACTTTTTTGCGTCATGTTGGGATGTGGTGGGTAATGATGTGTGGGCTGCTGTCAAGGACTTTTTTGAAGGTGGTGCTCTTCTTAGGAGCTTTACCTTTGCCAACCTGGTTCTGATTCTGAAAAAAGAAAATCCAGAGGTGATGGCGGATTTGAGGCCCAGTAACCTGTGCAACTTCTCCTATAAGATTATTGCCAAGATCATTACATCCAGGCTGGCAGGGCTTCTGCCATCCCTGGTGGTGGAGGAACAGGGTGCTTTCATACAGGGTCGGTGCATTCATGACAACATCTCCATTGTGCAAGAGGTCACTCAAGAGCTGAACAGGAAGGCTAGGGGAGGAAATGTGATTCTCAAGCTGGATATGGCTAAGGCCTATGACCGGCTGGAATGGAAATTCCTGTGGATGGTTCTCTCTAAATTTGGGTTTTATAGGGATTGAATCAACCTGGTCAAGAAGACGGTCGAGAATTGTTGGTTCTTTATTGTTCTGGGGGGCAAGTAGTCTGGTTTTTTCAAGTCTACCAGGGGTGTGAGGCAGGGGGATCCATTATCGCCGGCTCTTTTCATTTTGGCAGAGGAGGTCCTTAGCAGGGGGATTAAGGAGTTATTTGTTGAAGGGCATGCTTCCTACTTCAAACTACCTAGAGGGTGCCCGGGGATCTCTCATTGTCTTTTTGCAGACGACACTATAATCTTTTCTAGGGGGTTAAAGAGTTCCCTAAGGCAAATTATGGGCTTTCTCAGCAGGTATGAGGCTTTTTCTGGACAGCTGGTTAATAAGCTGAAGAGCTGTTTTGTGTTAGGTGCCAGGACCTCGCCGGCTCAAGCCAGGATGGTGGGGATGGTTATTAGGTTCTCGCGGAAGGCCTTGCCAATCACTTATCTGGGGGCCGCTCTTCACTGTGGAAGGTTAAGGATTAGTTTCTTCGATGGTATGGTTGAAAAGATTTGTAACAAGGTTGCAGGGTGGAGGGGAGGCTCCTTTCTGCTATGGGTCGGGTCACTCTCTTGAAGCATATTCTCTCTTCATCCTGATCCATGTTCTTGCCATGTTGGACCCCCTTAAAGCTGTCTTGCGGAGGTTATATGGCATCTTTGCTGACTTTCTTTGGGGAAGTACGGATTGGGGAAAGCGAAAGCACTGGGTTTGTTGGCAGAAGGTGTGTAGGCCGCTGGAGGAAGGGGGCCTAGGGGTTAGGCTGCTGGAGGATGTTGGTCTCTCGCTGAGGCTTAAGGGTTTGTGGAGGGTCTTGGCGGATCAATCTCTTTGGAGCGGGCAGAGCCAAGTTCTTCAAAGGCCTTCATGTGTCTTTGGCTGAGTCATAGGGGGTAGGCTTGAGGTCGTGGCGGAATGCCCTGGCTTATAAGGGGCTGCTGTTGGACAGGTCACGGTGGTTGATTGGCACTGGGAACGTCTTCTTCTGGCTGGACAATTGGTCTGGGGCTGGTCCGTTGATTGATGCGGTGGACAATGGTCTCCTGGTTGATGTGGACTTGCGCTTAAAGGATGCGCTGGAGGAGGACGACTCGTGGAAGGAGGACGCTTAAAGGAATGTCATTATTTTAGGTAATTTTCACCTTTTTGATAGGGAAGATGTTTTGGTGTGGGCCCCGGCAAGTGATGGCTGTTTCTCGACTAAATCAGTGGAACGAAATAAGGAGTGTGTCACTAGCTGTTTCCTATGCTAAATAGATTTGGAACCCATCCCTCCCTGTGAAAGTGGCTTTTTTCTCTTGGCAACTGTTGAATGGTAAAATACCAACAGATGATTCCTTAATGTCGATGGGGATTCCCCTGGCGTCCAGGGGTTTCTGTTGTGGGAACTCAAAGAGAGAGACGATAGATCATTGTTTGGTTTCTGGTGGTACAGCCACCAAGGTTTGGGCTTACTTCTCCCGTTTGTTTGACATTGAGGCTCTCTCTTCCCAGGACGTCAGAAGTAGGATTTCTCTTGGGCAGGGATTGGTAAGCTGCCACTGCCTTAGTGCTTTTATTACAGGGTTACTACCTTCTTTGATTGTCTGGGAACTCTGGAAGGAAAGAAACAGTAGGAGGCATGGGGAGCCTAGGCGCCCTGCGGCCACGATTATTATGCGCATTAATTCCTGGGTGAGAGAGCTCCCAAAACCTGCTAAGGTTGGCAGACGGGGGTCTTCTAGAGACAGCTTAATCCTGCAGTGTTTGGGTCTTGTGGCTACGCCAGCAAAGATTGCTCGTCCTCTCCCAGTTTATTGGTGTCCCCCATTCTTTTCTGTTAAGCTTAATGTGGATGGGGCTTGTCTGGGCAACCTTGGAGATGGGGGGGGGGGGGGAGGAGTTATTAGGAATACAGGTGGAGCTGTCCTGGCAGCTTTCGCAAACTTTTATGGGATGTGCACTAACTCAATAGCGGAGCTGAGGGCTTTAAGAGATGGCCTACGCCTGTGCCAGGAGATAGGTTTCAATGATGTGGTGGTAAATTCAGATTCTGCCTCCACGGTTAGACTGGTAAACCAGAAGAGGTGTAGCCTGTGGAAGGGGTGGTATTGGTTTAATGAGGTTTTGGTGCTGATTGCTTCTTCAAAGGCTATGGTGGCTTTTGCCTTTAGGGAGAGCAATAGGGCAGCTGATTGTTTGGCCAAGCAAGCTTGTGAAACTGGGTCTTCTGTCACCTTCCAGCCTGACAATATGCCTTTGGGTGTTTTTCAAGGTATTATTAGGGAGGACAGGGAGGGCCTGCCGATACTTAGGATATAGAGTGTCTTCCATAGTGTCTTTATTGTAAGGGTGGGCTAGGCTCGGTCTTTGAGTGTGAGAGCTTTGCTGCTTGGGCTGGGGTAAGGTGGAATGTACCCCCCTGTATTCTTTATTCTTTGCTGAATTAATAAAAGCTTTGGGACTGGCCCAGGTCCCAGGGAAGTTCGGGTTAAAAAAAAAAAACAAAGTGAGCTCTTCCCCTTATCTCTCTTCGTTTCTTCTCATTCTCTAACTTCACTTAGTAACATGGTTATTGGGAGTCGTTTCTTGTGTTGGATTTTATTTTGTTTCTTTTTCGTTTTTGCCTTACGTTGAGTCCTCAGCTTCATTCGTATTTTGTGTCACTGGTATATATTTCAAATCTAATATTCCCTCTGTCTAGCAAAGACCATCCTGTTTGGAGTTTTCCTATGTTCCAAATTCTTCATCCATTTTAGCATTTAATACATTTAATTCTATTGAAAACTCCCCTTTGTTAAGTGTTTCCTTAAAGCTTAAAATAAAAAATTAAATGAACAGTGAAGAGGCTATGAGGGGATATTTTTGAAAACTTTGAATAGTATTAGTTGTTAATTTGTCAAAAATGGACAGGCTTTGTGAGATGGAGGGCGTATACTTTTTGTTGCCAACCAAATAGGATCCTTATCCTCTCAGGTTTCCTGCCCGGTACAGTTCGTACGGTTCCTCTCATAGGTGGGCGGAAATGACCACCTTATCCCCTGCCCGGGTGGGGTTCACCCCCCTCTTATTAGAGGCACTAGGGAACTGTACCGGGCAGGGAACCTGAGAGGATAATTGTCCGGATATGGGGGAATGGACAGATATATTGTCAAGTTTTGCGTTATATGTATTCTTTCTTTTTTAATTAATTTGGATTGTATTGCTGGGAGTTAGATACATGTACAGTTGTTTCTCGCTCGCCAGCAAATTGTTTTTACTCATGAATACAATCATTACTTAATTTGAAAGACAAGGGAAAGCACTAAGCATGCCATATATTGTAAGATTTCTGGATAGTTTTGGTAGCGCTGATGTGATTTTAATGTCTTAGCAGTTTCTATAGAGTTTTGGTACTTGAAATCCCCAAGGATGGGGGTTTTGAGCCTTGGGAAAAGGGAAATATTTCCTCAAAATCAGGGAAAATCAAGGGAAAATCTGATAAAATAATAGAAATGAGGTAAATTATGGGAAAATTTTACATATTTTAAAATTATACTTCAGGGGATGTTTCTTTAAGCATTATAACATATATAGGAATGGTTCCATACATAATGAGATCATCTCAAAAAGTTTGAGTTTCACAACCTAAACAGGCAGTTTACTCCAAAGGTTTTGACTAATATTGGTTACTTTACACAAATATAGGATGCATATTACGTACCATGTCATGTTTGAGTGTTTGACATTATTTTATGATACTTATCCAAAAAGCAAAAACATTTTTTTATGGTGAATGTTTCATTTTTTATATTCAGATGGTATTATTGTGTTTGTGTTGTAACATGGATTCAGATTTTTCTGATCGTTTAATATGTACACAACATTAGTTAAACTCCAACCAAATGCATTGGTGGTTTTTGTTCTCATATCTGAAATTATTATATACAGATTGCCCAAATCAGTACTGGAAGTTTTAAAGAAAATGTTGACAGAATCAAGTAGGAACCCTGTTGCTTCTACTACTGAAAAAGAAGCTGGTTGGTTACTTTTAGCATCACTCATATCCTCAATGCCAAAGGAGGTAATCAGCCGTTTTGAATTCCTTCACTTGGTATGCCTGCCACCTTTTGTTTCTTTGTTATAGCTGCTATTTGATGCATGTAGGAGCTCGAAGACCAGGTTTTTGACATCCTGTCTCTCTGGGCTTCCCTTTTTAGTGGAAACACAGAACATCAAATTAAGCAAGCTGAAAGTCTGGCATCTGAAGTAAGGTTGGACAGTTATTACTTTTGTATCATTTATGTTAAATTGTGTTATATTGTTACCCACATTTGACTTGATTTAGTGTTTTCATGAGTTTTTTCACAAATTGCCTACTTCTCTTATGAAAGGGTGTTTTCCCAGTTCTTAAAATTCATTGTTGCAGATCTTCCCTAAGATAAAAAACAAATTTGTTGGACTTCTCATTCTCTAACATCAATTTGTTGAGCTCATTTCTCTCTTTATAGTGTATGGGCTGCTGCAGTTGATGCATTGACAGCATTTATAAGATGCTTTGTTTCTCCAAATGTCTCCGTTGATAAAGGGGTCCTACTTCAGCCAGTGGTAGTATATCTAAGCAGGTAATCATTTATTCACAGAAATATATTTTTGACTTTGTTTTGTTCCATGATTTAAGAAAAAATTAGGATTGAGTTCTGTTTTCATTATTATGAGCGTGGACCTCGGTGCAACGGTAAGGTTGCTCCATTGTGACCAAGTGGTCACAGGTTCGAGTCTCTGGAAAACAGCCTCTCTGTGAAGCGGGGGTAAGGCTGCATACATTATGACCCTTCCCAGACCCCACAGTGGTGGGAGCTTCTTGCACTGGGTTTGCCCTTAAATTTTCTGTTTTCATTATTATGTGTTGTTCCCAAGTCTTTTGTCTCTCTGCCTCTGTGTATGTGTGTGTGTACTTCTGATTTATCAATTTGCATATGTAATTCTATGATGGAGAGCAGGGCTCTGTCATATATATCCTTTCTAGCAGCCAAACAACTGCCAAATATGAGAGCTGCAACGGATCTTTTCACCATCAGAACATTGATAGCTTATCAGTCCCTTCCTGATCCAATGGCATATAAGACTGATAACCCACAAATTATTCAAATTTGTACCACTCCTTTCAGGTAGCAATTATATATCTTACCTTATTACATCCTGAGTATTTTGATAATCTTAATCCCAACCAAACTATTTGACATTAGACAATCATCATTGTCTTGATGTAAGTGTAAATTGAATGAATATTCTGATTGGTCATTTGCACTATTTTGATGGTTGGAAAAAAGGGATCCTTCTGGGTGTGAGGAAAGCTCATGTTTGAGGTTGCTGTTGGACAAGAGAGATGCATGGCTGGGTCCTTGGATCCCTGGCAGGTGACTTAATCTTCATCCTATTGCTTGAAGTGACTTTTCGTCTTTCCATTACTGTGTTATTGCATTTGTGAACTTTGGCTGCTACTTTGGAAACCTTTACAGTAACTTTTAAGTTCTTTTGAGATCAGTTTGAAAATGACAAGAATTTTTTTCCTGTCACTTTTCTGAATTACAAGGGATTGGTTTGAGGATGAGCTTCGTGCATTTCAAGGTGGCAAAGATGGGTTGATGCCTTGTGTGTGGGAAAATGAACTTTCTAGTTTTCCTCAGGTGATTACTGCATCTTTTTGACAACCCTTTTCTGAAGCAGCCAGATGCTTGAGATAGAGAAGTTTTATATATGTTTTGAGTCTGAGAAGTTCTCTTCAACCTCATAAGACATCATGGTTTCAAGGATCATCTGATCTTGCCAGTTGACCAGGCAATCCATTCCTATTCTGAATGAGACTGGCCAGAATTGATCTGGTCACTGATCCTGATCCTTGAAACCATGTCTATTAGAGATCTGCATGTCTGTTTAAGATTTAAAGTGACAAAATAGATAACCAAAAAGGAGAAACTCAGGATGTAAGGGAAATAGCAACAGAACAGCAAATCACAAACTGCTAATCTTGCACTTGGATGATCAGGACAAGAAATCTCTCATATATTCAATTTGATACTGTAAAACCAAAACCTTCAAACCATTTTCTTATGCTTCTTGCTCATCTCATGGTTTAGTCATAACAGTTTCTTAGATGAGTGTAATATGTAATGCGTTCCTGAATGAAAATACTTATCCAGAATTCTTGCTTATTCTGTTCTCTAAAGGTCAAATAGGTTGTGGATTATCTTGCTGAAAGAAGTGACTATCTATCTTAATAATATCCACTGCCAAGGGAAAGCCTGTGAAAATAAGTTTCCTTCTGCGAATTGCAGTGTTGGATGGACTCAGACGTGGGAATCAGAAATTGACACTTATTCAGGGCACTTACTCAGCAAGTTGAGAAAATATGGATTCAGGAACCTATAAATACATGTTAAAGATATAGAAATCCTTAGAAAATAAATGACATGTAGCTGGTACCAGTACCCGTAATTTAAACTGAAAAGAAATTATGCGCTTACCATTTATCATAGGTATGTTGACTACCTGAAGCTTTTCTGGCCTCTAGATAAACAAGTTGAAGTGAACACTGCCTGGGAGCTCAGAGTTGAGAGTTTGGAGAGATATGCCTTATGTTTCCAAGATTAGTTCCAGATCCATTGTTTACTGTTGTTCCCGGGTTGACACTGAAGGGGGGGGGGGAATCAAGTTCCCCAAAAGTTCTCCCGAATTCGCTTTCGGCACTTTTTCCAATGCACCCTTGATGTTCCCTTAATTTCTGGCATTGTCGGCACTCACTATTGGCACTCCCGACACACTGCTGCTTATAGCTGATATGCAGAAAGCTGCCCACAGCTGACTTGGTGGCACTGATTACTACTGGCACTCCCAACACAATCCACCAGAGACACTAACGGGCTATCACAAGTTCACAACCACACAGACGTGTGACACCTTTCCTCTCAAGGCAGGCATACAATTCCTGTGGAAAGGTCTATCTAGTGTGCACACCTATCCTGCAGACAAGTACTCCAATATACATATGGCAATCACATCCACAATGCAGGAGATATATGTGGTTCGGCAGTATGCCTACTTGATGAATCTACATCAATTCTATGGGGTAACACCCGAACTAGGGTTTCTTATTATACCCAATACACTACTTAGATTTTGAGCACTTCAACGGTCCAGGAGATGCAACTCTTGCTTCAACTCTTGAAATACAAGGGCAAGGGCTTCGACTCAGGTAGTGAGTTTTAGCCTCTACAATGACTCAGGAGTACTCTCTCCTGCTTCAACCCTTGATATACAAAGGCAAGGGCAATAACCTCAGATTTTCACGCATACAACTGGGGATGTATCAACACCCCTCTGTTCAGTTCCCCACTCGACACCCATATGATAATAATAATGGGCTTATAAATTTCCCCAAATTACAAGCACTATGGTCAATGCAATACCCCCCACTACAACACCAACTTTGACTTGGGCAATTATACAAACACTTGGCCTACAGTCAATCTACATACAAAATAGGAAATTGCAAGGTGTGGATTACCTTCCCAGTGTAATTGCACTGTTTGATTGCTCCCTGAAGCATAGATATAGACTTGAGCACGCTTGAAACATTGATGCATTCAACACCATCTCCGTCACCCCTTCCCCATCAAGATTTGGGGCTTCTTGAGCTTGGGTTGCTTCACCCTATGCAGCTCCACCAATGGGCACTTCAATGATGCCCAAACCTCACCTTCAATGTGTGCTTGCATAAGGAACACCCTTTCCTTCTCTCTCTCTCTCTTCCCTTTCCTCTCTTCTATTGCATCGTCTTCATCAATGCACCCACCAATACTTTAGGTCTTCAATAGGACTTCAACTACACCAATGAAGCGGATAGAGAGGAATCAATGTTTCCCCAATAACCTCACAAGCCTATCTTACCTTTTTTCTTGTAAAACCATGGCTTAGAGGCTCTAACAACAGCTCTTCCTTGCACAGGGACTTTCTCCTCTCAATTTGGACTTAAAATGGCCAAGTTATGGCTGAAACAAGTTTCAGGGACATTTTTGTAATTTCCAGGGCAACTCATGACATATGACAGGTCAATAACTTGATTTTGTGGCGGGTGAATTATAGATCGTTGGATCTGAGAAGATTCCCTGACAGAAGTAACAGAGTTCTGGACTCCGTGGCCAGTAAAATGGAATCTGGCGTGGTCTTATGGTGCTAGTGCGTCACACCCTAACATGGACCACATGGGTCTACAATGGCACGTTTATTAGCCATTAGATCTCTTTAGAAAATGCTGGTGAACTGTACACCCCGTGATAGGAATCACAGATATCTTGGCGAACTCAGGCTAGAAACTATCAAATCAATCAGAATTGTCTCGCGGTGTAGGAAGGCTCGTGTCATACCGGATAAGAGTTCAACTTCCGTGCTTTGCGGCGTACCAGGAGATCCTGCAACCCACTAATCACAACTATCGCACATGCATATAGAATGTCATCTCTTGTGAGCACTTTCTTCGTCCATCTGATCTGAATCTGGTTGCCGTGTCCTATTGCGGACTCTTGATCAAGCATCTTTCCAACTTTCTTAAATTGCAACTTGATACCTCGATTTTCGAAATATATTGATCAGTCCCTGAGACGCAAAATGACTTCTTGAGAGCATGCAAACTGACCTTCGTTGAGACATAAGGTCAAACATAACTTGGGCACTATGTGCCTTAGTTGATTTTCTAAGCAACCAAGACCTGCTCAGCTTCCTCTCTAGTGTGGCTCATAGCCCGAAGCATGCATGCGAGGCTGTCTTCTGTGCCTGCATGCCGCATGCTGCTTAGGCGCATGGCCCTCTTGCTCTGTGCCTGCTGCTGAGCTGCTCCATGTGACTATGCCTTGTAAAGCTCCCAAAACAGAATGCTGCCATTACTGCTGGGTTTGCATGGCCTGCTCATGAACCTTGTGGTGTGGTGCCCATGTGAGCATGGCGGCAAGGCCCTTGCATTGTGCGGGCATTCTCGACCATGGCCAGGTCTTGTGCAGGTGCGGCTGGAGGCTGTACCTGCCCTGCAACCCATGCAGGCATGGCTGCAGCCTCCTGTGCATGGCCTGGATTGCCATGTATGCTTTGGCTGCCCGCCTAGGCTGTGGGCATGGCTGCACCTGGTCCTCCATGCATCCATGTGTTGTACACTCGGCCACCTAACCAATTTTTCAAGTGGACCAAAATACCCGACTGCCAAATGTCCTGAAATCTACTGTCAGGATGCAGTCAACCTCATCAGCTGCTGCCTGTGCATGCCTTCCATCTCACCAAGCATGCTGCTCACCTCACAACTGACTGTCCACCTCATTAATTAGTCTGGCCACTGACTGGCCACATAATGTAAGACTAGAACCAGAATAGGTCTAATCCAGGCAGGATCAAATAGAAAACCCTCCAATAAATAAGAAATCATATGAGGGAACCAAGAGAACAATGTGAACTAAAACAAGGGAACAATTTTCTTGGTTGAAGTAACAAATAAAAACCCACAAATTTGTAACCTGTTGAAGCAGCAATCAAGAATAAATAATATCTTGAATAAAGAGAAACCGCAACAATCGAACCAGTGGTGTTGAATGACTCTTGGATCTCAAAACCTTGATGTAAACTCCAGAATGCACACCTGAGGGCTTGGTTGCATGTTTTAAAACAAAACAAGAAATAGATGAATGGGGATCGAGTAGGGAAGAAGAAGGAGGAAAGGAAGGGTTGGCTATCTCAGCCTGGGCATCTCACCCATCCTATCTCAGGATTTTCACAAAGGCTCAAGCCAATATTTCATTAATTAAATTCGTGTACAATGCTGGCTTCCCTTACAAACTTATATAGAGGACTCAAAAATAGACTTAGACACGAAAAGGGAAAGGCCTAATCCATTCCTTAACTACTAAGGTATCCTAAATTGACTAGGAGAGTGAAATAATAAAGGAAACAAACTCAAAATAGGACTCTAACTAAACTAATGAAGTAAATCCCGTTTTCTTACTCTCTACCCCATATTTTAGGCTCATTGAATTAGCCAATTACAAAGTAAACTCATGGGATTAAAGTCCCAATACATATATGACCCAACCCAAAGCTTATTTCCACTAAAATAAGCCCCAAGTGATTTATCTACATCACCACATCATCAGTATTTGTTATCTCTTCTACTCATCAGATGACCCTGTGCAGTATCAGTACGCTGACACAACATCAGTACTGGTCACTAAAGCCTGGACTCCCCCATCTTGCTCCTTTTTTGAGCACTGATACTGAAAACTCCATATCTTCCTCATAGGACCTCAGAATGGGGGTGTTTCAGTTGTATTGGAAAGAGGACTCAGAGCACTACAATTCTCCGGTGTATGCCCTCTTCCAATTCTGCTACTTAGCATGCCCAAATTGGCTCCAAAGTTGACCCTTCCACATGAACCTGTCAAGTCACAATGAGAAGTTGCACGAACACTCTCTCCGATGCTGCTAACTACTGAATAACACTGTAATATACTGCCACTTGCCATCATACACTGCCACATGAGTCCTGAATCCTATGAGTCACTGCCATACTGCCACATGTCCTGAACTCTCTGCAACTGTACTGTCTGCACTGCCAAACAACTGCTAGAACATCTGTGATCCCTATCACACCACTGTAGATGCTCTGCCACACCAGTGCACTGCCTGTACACCTCTATACTCACTGCTGCCGTCTATACTGTTGCTCTGCTAACTGCACTGTGGTGCACATAGTTGACAACAATGACAACACCACATGCACTGTGTGCACAACACTTACAACGATGAAACCTCCTATTTCTCAAAGTAAAAGAAAAACCACTAAAATAATGGCTTTCATGTACATGTGAATTCATTCATGACCAGGAAATTCATCTCATTCTAGGTCAATGAGGCAGATTGATTCTTTTTGAGAGTCTGACATCTGTTGCTTGTGGGGTATGAAATATGTATTCGTCCATGCAGCACAGTTCAATGTTGTATCTTCTTTGTTCGACAGGTGGTCTCTCTTTTATTTACTTCTAGTCAAAAATGGACTTCATCCATGTCCTATATTTGTGGGTTCTCATTTAAAATTTTCCCCTGATGTGTTTTGTTTGACCTCTACACCTAACTTTGTCATCAAAAGTTTGTATTTCGTTGCCAATCTTATGTTAGGTGTCCCATTTACTTTACTGATATGTTTTCTCCTTTATTTTATAGTTTTTACACCCTCTTTTTACTGTTGAAGCAATGCTAATGCTTATATCTATGTATTTTTTTTTTAATCATGAAGCCGGAGACTATAAGCAAGATGTTGGTTAACCAGATGCTCCTTTGTTTCGGAATAATTTTTGCGACTCAGGTAGGTGGCTGCAGTCGACTTTTTTCCTCTTTGGTAGTTGTGGTTAGTTCTCTATATTTTATTTGTCTAAAACTTGATACTGTTTTGCAGGATAATGGTGGAATGCTTTTACTTCTTGGTATGATCGAGCAGTGCCTAAAAGCTGGAAAAAAGCAATCATGGCATGCAGCTAGTGTGACCAATGCATGTGTTGGCCTGCTTGCAGGTTTGAAGGTGTTTATCACCATCCATTAATCTGCTAGAAATATGGTGCATGCTACATTGCAAATCTTATCATGTTTTCTTGTCCTTGTAGGCTCTGCTTGCTTTACGTCCACAACCATTGGGAGTGGAAATGTTAGGTTCTGCACAGGCTATCTTCCTGGTAGGTTTTTTATACTTATATCAATTACCTTCTTTTTTTTTTATAGTATTTTTTCAATTTTTGTTTTGATTGCTGAGGCTTTACTGTGATTATGATTATTTTTCTCTTTAATTTTACAATTATGACAGGGAATTCTGGCAGAAGGGGATATTTGTGCATCACAACGTAGAGCAGCAGCTGAAGGACTTGGTCTGTTAGCTCGCCTTGGGAATGATATCTATACAGCTAGAATGGTCAGTACAACACTTGTTATTTCTATATGGTGATATCTTTCAGATCAGGCTAGTATGGGGATTATGTTTTGTTATTTTTACCGTTTGAAATATCTATTCCAAACTCAAGGTTATCACAGCCTATTTTTCGTTATTCTTCCCGTCGTCTTTATCTTTGCTTTTTTTTTTTTTTTCTTTCTTTCCTATTAGGGGCCATCATGTAAAAAAAGTCAATGATCTCCATCTTTAAGCCTTATGTTCCCCTTGTGCTCTTTACTCACTGCCTCTTTGATGAACAGACCAGATCACTTCTAGGGGATCTTGCTAGTGCTACAGATTTGAGCTATTCTGGATCTATTGCCTTCTCACTTGGTTGCATACATCGAAGGTAAATATGGATCTCCTTTTACTAAACTATTCTTGAGTAAAAGTTTAATTCATCCCATTTAATTTTTATTGACTGTGGATAGATAGCAGATTTTTCTTTGGTCATTTTCTTTTTCTCTGTAAAAATGCTGTACCCTTGTCTAGTTTCATGTCAAAACTGCTGTAACTGTATATCTGTACCAATGTTAACTTGAAGTTTAGATGTAGTGATCATTGAGGTGTCTTCTTCTTATACTTTGTAGAGCGGTGATGCACCCTAATAAGAGGTATCATCACTGTCCTTGAGCATATAATCTGTTATATGCTCTGAAAACCAAGGAGCTTCTTATGTGATGGGAAGGTGATAAAATAAATCATTTGGTTCAATGGAAAGGGTGTTATAGGCCTAAAAAGTTAGTTGGGGGTGGGGGACTGGGTTTCACATCTGTGCAGGATGATCAGAGGCTGCATAGGAAATGACCGTCAAGGTTCACACCATAAGTGCTCCTTGGAGAGAGGTAATTTCTGCAGAGTATGGTTTGGAACCTGTAATAAAGAAGAAGAAGAAGCAGTAAAAAAGAAGAAGAAGAAGAAGAAGAACAATGGAAATTGTGTAACACTTGGGAGGTTTCCACTTAGTAGTAGAGCTCCCACTTCATTTCATATATATAGAGACTTAAGATACATAAGAGACACAATAGGAAATAACATAACCGAAAATACCTAAACTACCCCTGAATATATCTCAAACTTAAAACAGTCTCTACTAACACTCCCCCTCAAGCTGGAGCATAGATATTAATCATGCCTAGCTTGTTACAAATGTAATCCACTCTAGCACTCCCCAAGGACTTTGTGAACACATCTGCAAGTTACTCTCCTGTACGAACATAAGTAGGAGAAATGAGCCCTTGTTGCAGCTTCTCATGACCAAAATGACAGTCTACTTCGATGTGTTTCGTTCTCTCATGAAACACAGGGTTCGAAGCAATATGAACAGCAGTAAATCCAAGCTCAGTTAACAACTGTTTCACCCACATCAACTCACATGTAACGTGTGCCATGGCTCGATACTCTTGACTTTGCACTTGATCGAGCCACAACAGTTTGTTTCTTGCTTTTCCATGAAACGAGATTCTCTCCAACAAATGTGCAATAACCTGTAGTTGACCTTCTGTCAACAGGAGATCCAGCCCAATCAACATCTGAAAAGCCCTCAATCCTTCCATGTCCATGATCAGAGTAAAGTTAGACCACGTCCAGGAGCCTTCTTGAGATACCTCAAGATACGAATAACAACATCCCAATGAGATGTCCGAGGAGCAGACAAGAACTGACTTACAACACTGACAAGGAAGGCAATGTCAGGTCGAGTCACAGTCAAATAATTTAGTTTTCCAACAAGTCTTTGATACTTCTCAGGTTCACTAAGAACATCACCAACATCAGCTGTAAGCTTCAAATTAGGATCCATAGGAGTATCTAGAGGTTTAGATCCTAACAACCCTGTCTCTGAAAGAAGATCAATGATATACTTTCTTTGTGAAAGTGTAACCCCTTTCCTTGATTGAGCCATTTCCACACCCAAGAAATATTTCAATCTTCCCAAATCTTTAGTCTGGAACTTCTGCTGCAAGTGCACCTTCAGCTTCTCAATCCCTAAAGAGTAATCTCCTGTAATGACAATATCATCCACATATACAATAAGAAATATTCTCCTTGCATCAGAATGCCGGAAAAATACAGAATGATCACTACTACAACGTGTTAGTCCAAACTCCAAAACGACTTCAGTGAACCCACCAAACCAAGCTCGAGGCGACTGTTTCAGTCCATACAAAGACTTCTTGAGCTTGCACACCAAGAAATAGTCTCCAAACGAGGAAAGGGGAGATCGATCTCCAAAAAGTAGGCAGGAATCAGCTCCAATGCAAAAAGTCGATCTCTACTTTTTCTGCAATAATCGATCAAACAACATGATCCAAAGTGCTTTCTAAGGCCTTGAATGTCTTCTCCATGCCATAAACTAAAAATCACCAACAAAAGATCCCTAGTTCCCAATCTCCATTTGAGAACTAGTCTCTAAACAGCCCAGAAATGCAGCATAGGGTGCTGCTACCCTCTCAAACACAAACCAAAAGGATTCTCAAAACAGAAACTGAGATGGATCAATCACAACTGATTGAAACCCTTGAAGGAGGAAGAGACAAGACACTAGGAAGGTGTAACAGTCCCTAGAGATCTTGCTCTGATACCATGTAATAAAGAAGAACAATGGAAATCGTGTAACACTTGGGAGGTTTCCACTTAATAGTAGAGCTCCCACTTCATTTCATATATATAGAGACTTAAGATACATAAGAGACACAATAGGAAATAACATAACTGAAAATACCTAAACTACCCCTGAATATATCCGAAACTTAAAACAGTCTCTACTAACAGAACCCTATGGTTGAAATTAGCAAAATGTATGAAACAACAAGGTTCTTTCAGTTTGAAGTTTGAAGATTTCTTATAAGGTGAGGGGAATAGAATCGAGTTTTGGGAGGATAAATAGTTGGAAGGGAGAAAATAGAGTATTGTTTCCCACATTGTTTTTAAGAGAGAGTAAAGAGGTTGTTGCCCTCTACTATATAGGGTGGCAGTGGATAAAAGGCTTAAGTGGAAGATTGTTTTGAAGTAAGAATAGAAGACAGCTGTTTGATCGGGTGTTTGAAGAGGTATAAGACTGTAATGTGGTCACACATAGGAAACATGACCTGTTTTAATATTACATGATTTTGGTAATTTTGTGGGTTTTTTTAGTAATGGGCTGAAGTAGAAGCTCTAAAATTAGCTGTTAAGGGACGCCCAAATTTAATGTGTTATCTTAGTAGCAGTAGCAGTTTGAAATTCTAATAGGTCATTTGGTCCTATTCATATGAGGATTTATGAAGTTATGGCTAGTCTTTAATTACTAGTCAGTTTAGGAATTCTTTTATGTTGTTAATGGTCATATACCTAGTGGTTTGATAGAATCTGTTAGTTATCAAGAAAAAAAGAGAGTATTCGTTTGAGTTGTATTAGGATCAGTTAGTTCTAGTCAAGGTGGGAGTCATATTTGCGAAAGTGATGTAAGCATATGTGCCCTGCCATCTGGCTATACAGGATTGAGTAAAGATTTTGGGCTTGGTGAAGTGCTTTTGCTGCTCATGTTTCTACTAGCTGTGGGCCCATAGTTGTCAAGGCGGCATGGTGACCCAAGGCTGTGGAGGGGTGCCTAAGCGCTTAGGCGACAAGGCGCCCTCAAGTGTTATTTTTTATTTCCCCCTTTTCTAACATTATTTAGGGTGCTACAATATTTTAATATGCTACAATATATACCATATCATCAAAAATCAACTTTAAGCCTCCTAAAGTCATAAAAAATCAACATTAAGTCACCTCAAGTCATAAAAAATCAACATTAAGCCACATCAAGTCATCAAAAATAACAAAAAATTACATCAAGTCATAAAAAATCAGCATAGAACTAGAAGACAGCAGAACTTAAGGAGCAAACTATTGGAAGTTTGAAACAATCGAAACATACATTTGTTTTATACTGGTCTCACATTTTGTTTATACTGTTCTTAGAAAATATGATCTTATTTATAAGTAATTAAATTGCTCTCAATTTAGAGAGATATTCTTGTTCTCTAAGAAGTTTGATTAGTCGAATGATTTTCCTTTTACATGAGACTTTTTGTATTAGTTATAGCACAAAACCAGCTTTTCAACAAATCCAAAATTGCTTAAATCTGATTTATATTGAAGAAGTTATGTTCCGGTCAAACCTTATTTGGTATGCACGCATGTTGTCAAAATCGCTTTGAATGAGAATATTTTTTTGGATATCAAAACAAATGATTATTTTACCACACTTTTGGTTTTTAGCTATGTTTTACCATATTAAGATTTATAGAATCCGCGATTCCAATACCACGGGCATCCTTAAGCTCATCTGAAGGAGGCTTGGGTATTTGTCGCATCCACGATTCCAATACCACGGGTATCCTTAAGCTCATCTGGAAAATCTGCTCTCGTCAGGATTCCATTTGGGTCAACTGGGTATACTCCCATCTCCTCAAGAATGATTCCATTTGGACTGTTCCTATCCCCTCTGATTCCTCTTGGATTTGGCGCAAGATCCTCCTCCTTCGCGTCCTTGCTATCCGTGCTATCTCTTCCTCTATTGCCAATGGGTCCTCCACCTACCTGTGGCTAGACCCTTGGCATCTTCTTGGGGTTCTCTACAATGTCTTTGGGCCTAGATCAATCTATTCTTCTGGCATCCCAAAAATTGCCTTCCTCTCCTTCCTAATTTTGTATGGCTCCTGGTCCCCCCTCCCTTCCTCCACCCTTCCATTCTCTCCCAGGTCTGGCCTTCCCTCCCCTCCCTCATCCCCCACCCCCCTAATGCGGATAAGGTTGTTTGGCCTCCATCACTCAATGGCTCCTTTAGCTCCTCCTCTGCTAGAACTTCGCTTGAAACCCCTGCCTGCTGTTCCTTGGCATAAGTTAGTCTGGTTTAAAGGTCACATCTGTAGGCACAGATTCACAACCTGGCGCACCCTTAGCCTTTGCCTCCCAACCCAAGCCTTCCTTCTCCATCGCAATATCCCTGTCTCCCCTTCTTTTGTCTTTTGTTGGAATGGCTCCGAGGACATTTCCCACCTCTTCTTTCGCTGCCCTTTTACCTCCACCATCTAGAAAAAGCCCTTACTTCCTTCTGGCCCCGTTGTAGGAGACCCCTTGCCTTTGAGAGAGATTGGCTCTGGTTGGACATGACTTTCTTTGGAACCACCACTTGCGACATTGTTGGGAAGCTTGTTTTCAGCGCCGCTATCTATCACATCTGGATGGAAAGGAATCTTAGGAGATGGACCTCCAACTCTCGATCTTTTGATTTGATTTGGAAAGCCATCTCGTTCGATGTTTCCTCCAAGTTTAGCTTCATCCCTATTAGGTCTATTTTGGATACCCTAAGGAACAGACACATTGTTGTATCCTAGGGTCATGGTATTTCTCTTTTGCTGCCCCCCTCCTCTGCGTAGGTTGGCTGGTGGCTTTGCCCCCCCCTTTTTTTCTCTCTCTCACCCTTGTCTTCTCTTTGTATATTCCCCCCCGCTCCCTCCTGGGGTTTGGTAATAGAAACTTTTCACCTAAAAAAAAAAGATTTATAGAATTTTTAGATTTGAGGAAAACCCCAACATTTGAAAGTTGAAAATTTGACCTACCGCCGAAAATCCAGTTTTTGTTCTTGAACTAGGGGGTTAACTTTTTAACCTTTTGGAATTTTATTTTTTAATTATTTTTATTGGATTCGAATACGAGGGTATTTGCTTACTTATGAATAATATTTGCTTATTTATGAATAATATCTTAAGTAAATATAAAAACATTTACTTAAATGATTTTGGCATAAATAAGGGCCAATGCCGGGTTTGATACCAATAAAAGCCAGTGCAAGGCGCCAATTGCCTAGGCACCAACAAAACTGCCTGGACGCCTAGACGGCGCCTTGACAACTATTGTGGCTGTAGAGTATGGGTATCTTTTGTGGTATCAATCCTTCCTTCTATATGAAATTCTTCTCCGTTTCTCTTTTTGTTCTTCTTATCCCTTCAGTTTTCTCTCTCATGTTTCCATACTTTCTGTTATGAACTAAATGTGATTTTCTTAAAACCAGAGTTCGAAAACTCGTCTTGTTTCGGTGTTACGACCAGGTCTAGACAACCGAAACCTCGAAATTTCGCCGAAACATTGTATTTTTTTTCCTATGGGTTTTGCTTGGCCATTTCGAAGTGCAAAAGGCCGAAATGACCGAAATGAGCGAAATAGAGATGTAAATGGATCGAATTTGGTCGGATAGTGGCATTATCTTATTCGTATCTGTTTATATTCGGACGGATTCGGATAATATCCTATCGGTTTCCGGACGGATTTGGATAGTTTGCGGATAATGATTTTTTTAATACGGATTCTCCTAAATGGATATGAACGCAGATCGAATACGAATTTTCGACTATCCGTTGACATCTTTACAGTTTTTATGATGAGGGTTAGGATTGAGACTTAAGAGTTCAACAACTACTCTTTCTTCTACTCTTCTTAGTCTTTGATTTTCTTACATAGATATGTGATTCCATGTATCACATTGCATAAAATAATATATATAAACCAATAGAAAATATAGAAAAAGAATCACATTATCTTAACTTATGAAATTATAAAAATAAGGTAACTTAAAAGGATAGACGAACACAGAGATAAATTTCAGATATTTTATTACCGTCGATTGCTAAACGAATCGGATAATAATCAGTCGGAATGGGGGATTATCATATTCGTATCTGATTAGTTTCGGAAGGATTCGGATTCTCATAAACGGATATGAATGTGGATCGAATACGGATTTTCTAATATCCGTTGACATCTCTAAAGCGAAATACCTAAATGAAATGACCGAAATAACGGAAATTTTGACGAAATGGTGCATTTTTTAGACTGAAATGAGTGAGATTCCAAATGAAATGACTGTCGAAACATTGTCTGTTTTGGGTTTCTTTGCGTTTTGTATGATGTTTCGTCTCGGAGGATTCGAAATTACTAACATATTCAAAATTTTGGTGAAATTTCTCCGAGTTTTTGAACTATGCTTAAAACCCTATTCAACTTATCATATTCCCCACCATCCTTTTTTTTTTTTTTGGTGATGAATAACTATAATACCTTACCCCGGGGGGCAGGGAGAAAAAAAGGGGGGAGGGGAATGTACAAAGAAGAAGGGGAGGGGGGAGAAACGAACAACCAACCCAGCCTACGCAGAGGAGGGGGAACGTAAAATAGACAAATCTAGACCCCAGGAGACAACAATATGCCTGCTCCTTGGGGTATCCGACGGCCACATCTGATCTTGGAAGAAATGTCAAAGAAGATGGCTTTCCAAATCAGGTCAAAAGATCAAGAGTTGGAAGTCCATCTCCTAAGGTTCCGCTCCATCCAGATATGATAGATAGTAGCACAGAAGACCTGCTTGCCGATGGTGTCACAAACAGATTTCCTGGAAAAGCTTTATTCAACCAGAGCCATTCTCGATCAAAGTCCAAGTGTCTCCTACTTCTGGGCCAAATGGGGGTAAGAGCTTTTTTCCAGATGGTAGAGGAGAAGGGGCAAGCAAAGAAAAGCTGGGCTATGTCCTCACTACCATTCCAACAGAGGGCGCAGGAGGGGGAAACAGGGATATTACGGTGTAACAAGAAGGCTTGGGTAGGGAGGCAAAGTCTTAAGGATCTCCAGGTGATGAAACTGTGGCGAGGGATATGGCCCTTGAACCAGATAATGTTGTGCCAGGGGACAGTAGGGATGGGGTCTCTAACAAAATCCAGGCTGATTTGGAGGAGAAAATACCGGTGGGGGAAGGGAGCCAAATAACCTTATCAACTAAGGGGGGGGGGGGAAAGGGGGGAGGGGAGAGAGGGGGGAGAGACTGCCAAATCAGGGGAAGAATAGAGGGGTTGATAGATGGGGGAGGGGTCCAGGAACCAGAGGCAACGGGGCTAGAAAGGGGAGAGGCTTTTGGGAGACCAGAAGAGTAAACCGTCCAGGGCCCGAGAAGATTGTAGAGGATCCCGAGGGGGTGCCAGGGGTTGAGCCAGAGGGATATGGAGGAGCCATCAGCAATGGAAGTAGAAGTGCCACACAGGGCGAGAGGCCGAAGAAGGATGATTTTGCGCCAAATCCAGGAGCAGTCCGTTGGAATCTTGACAGTCCAAATGGAATCCGATTTCAAAAGATGGGGGTAGACCCAATTTACCCAGATGTACTCCTGACGGGAGGAGATCTACAAATTAGCTTAAGGATGCCCGCAGTGTTGGAATCGCGAATTCGACGGATGCTCAGACCTCCTTCGGATTTAGAGAGGCAGATGGATTTCCAGCTAGAAGGATGGAGGAATTTGGAAGAATCAGATCCTTTCCAGAGAAAGGCACAGAATAGACGCTCCATTGCCTTGATGGTGGCTTTAGGGATACCGAAGATGCCACTCCAATAGATGTAAGAGGCTTGGAGGACTGATTTGATACATTCCAGTCTGCCAGCATAGGATAGGAGTTTACCCTTCCAAAGCTGAAGCCTCTTGCGAATATTGTCAATCATGGGAGCGCAGTGGTGGCTGGACAACCTTGCAGGAATAAGGGGGAGGCCAAGGTAATTAACAGGGAGGGAGCTAATGGAAAACCCAGTCAGGTGCGGGAGAGAATCTTTAACCGAGTCGGGGATGGCAGTGAGGAAGATTTTGGATTTGAGGAGATTGATGCGGAGACCCGAAAGGGATTCAAAGAGGTGGAGGGAATTCATGATGGTAGAGATAGAGGAAGGGGTGGCCTTAGAGAAGATCCTCAGATCGTCTGCAAAGGCCAGATGGGTGAGATTTATATGCTTGCATTTGGGAATAGGGGAGATGAGGTGAAGATCCGTTTTGGATTGAAGGCTTCTAGAGAGGACTTCTAGAGCCAGGGAGAACAGGAAGGACGACAGGGGGCAGCCCTGACGGATGCCCACTTTGGAATGAAAGAAACCGGTTGGGGAGCCGTTGACGAGGACAGAGTAGGTGGGGGAGGAGATGCAGGCATAAATCCAACGGACAAAAGTAGGAGGGAAGCCCATTTGGGCGAGCACATCACAAATAAAATCCCAACGAAGGGAATCAAACGCCTTGCGGAGGTCGATTTTCATGAGGGCCGCCGGGCAATGAGATTTTCGGTTAAAACCTCGAACAATTTCAGAGCAAAGGATGATGTTGTCAGCAATGGTTCTGCCCGAGATGAAGGCGGATTGATTAGGGCTGACAAGGGAGGGGATGATGGTCGTAATCCTGTTAGCAAGGATCTTTGCAATGAACTTGTAGATGAGGTTGCAAAGGGAGATAGGTCTAAAGTCAAACAGGGAGGTTGCTCCATTTTTTTAGGGATGAGGCAGATAAAAGTCTGATTGACCTAAGCAAGCTGGCTGGGCTTGAAAAAGAAACTACGAATGGCTTTAAAAAGATCACCTTCGATTAAGTCCCAGCAGCTAATGAAAAAGCCCATATTGAATCCATCAGGCCCAGGGGCTTTGTTGGATTTATGGGAGAGGATTGCCTTGGAGATTTCGTCATTAGTGGGGATGGCAAGGAGCAAATCCGCAAGATGAGGGGGAACAAACTTGTTGATGTGGCCAGGGGGGAGGGGAGCAGGGGAGAAGGGAGGAGGATTGAACAGGTTTGAGAAGAAAGAACTAGAAGCCTCTTTAATGTCAGGGACAGAGGAGAGAGGGGTCCCATTAAGAGAGAGCAAAAGAGTGATGGAGTTGGAGTTAAGCTTTGCTTTCAACGATCTATGGAAGTAGGCGGTATTGGAATCTCCAAGATCCAGCCACTTGATGCGGGATTTTTGGCGTAAGAAGCTTTCCTGAATGGAAGAGAGGGAGGCGAGCTCTTTGGAGAGCTTCTTCTCCTCGAGTGCAAGCACGGGGTTGAGGGAATCCGACTGAAGCCTAGATTGGATAAGGGAAAGGTTGGACCTGCAGGAGGAGAGTTGGGAAGGGATGTTGCCAAAGGTGGAGATATTCCAACTTTTAAGGGCAGACTTGGTGTGACGGAGTTTCCCAGCGAGGGCAATGAGGGGGAGGGAGGGGAAAGAGACTAGGATGCGCCAAGCTTTCTGGATGGTGGGGGCGAAGAGGGGATGGGAGGTCCACATATTGAAGAATTTGAAAGACTTGGGGCCAAAGGAAGAATAGGGCTGGATAAGAATGTGGTAAGGGCTATGGTCTGATAAACCTTGAAGAAGAAAGTTGGCAGAGGAATGAGGGAAAGATGTGAGCCAGACCTCATTGGAGAGGAATCGGTCAAGCTTGCAAGCGATATGGTTGGGCCTAACACGACGGTTGTGCCAAGTAAGAGGGGAGCCATACCATCTTAGGTCGACACTACCGAGGTCCTCAATGCACTCATTAAAAGCATTAACCAATGAAGGGTCAATAGGTCTCCCACCCAATTTCTCAGATTGGGTGCGGACCAGATTGAAATCACCCCTAATTCCCCAAGGAGAGGAGTCCAAACCAGGCTTGAGGAGGGAGAGATCAGACCACAGGTGTAGGCAGTCAACAGCCTGGTTGCACGCATAGACCACCGAAAGAAAGATAGAAGTGGGGGAGTTGGGAATGGAAAAGCGGAGATGGAGAAGTTGGGAAGAGGAATGAGTTGATGTGGATTTTGGAGGAGTCCCAAAGAAACCAAATACGACCATTAGGAGAATGATTGTAGTTGGAAAGCAGGGACTAAGAGGGGGCAATGGAGGCAGCAATGCGGGAAGCATTCTCCTGGAGAACACGGGTTTCAAGAAGAGCACAAAAGGAAGAATTGGTGGATCTAATGAGGGATCTGATGTCCTGTTGTTTGGCCAGGGTGTTGAGACCCCGAACGTTCCAAATGAAGCCGGAAGACATGGCACCTAGTGGTAGAGAGGCAAGGACCTGGTGGGGGGGGTACTCCTATATTGGCGACGGAAATAGGAGATAGTCGGGCTGCAGACAAACGGATGATGGGGAGGGCTAAAGCGAGGAGAGGGATAAGAGGGAGGTTGCTAGGAGGGGGGGAGGGGGACCTGGAAACGGCAAGGGGGGTCGAGAGAGAGGAGACCAAAGTGGATCTGGTCAGGGTGGGTATGGGTGGGTTGGGAAAATGCTTGTGATACCAAATCAATAGCCTTTCACTGTACTACTTTACACTGTTGGCTCACTTGTATAGTTATGATCTCAAGTGTGAGGAAAATAGAAGAATCTGATAGGGCACTGCGTGGCAGGGGAGGGGTTCTCAAACTATGTGTTGTAATATGGGTTTTAGTCCCACATTGCTTAGATGTATTCTCTTCATATGATTTCAGTATTATAAATAAAGCTGGGCTGTGATCACTTAGATCAAGCCAGTATTCACAGAATTCCACATGGCATCAGAGCCAACAATATTTCGGGGATATGGGAATTAAATTTTTTTTCCTTTTTTTCTTTTTTCTCTCTCTCATCTCCTTCGTGTTTTTGCCCTAAGGCCAACCACCACCACCAGCCCTCCGCCACCATCGGCAGCCTTCTGCCAGCCCTCCGCCACCTCCGCCGGCCCCTTCTTTTTCCCGCTCGGCCTTCCTACCCCTTTCGCCACCACCGCCAGCCTTCCCCAGGCCACCCCACTTCTTCCGCCTCCACCACCAGCCCCCCCCTCTCGCCTTCCTTTCTTTTTCGCGAGAGGGTCTCCCTCACCTTGCCATTATTTTTTTTTTCCACCTTTGGTGGTGAGTTGACTCCCGCCAAGGGTCCTTTTTTTTCCTCTGTATGATTTAATTATTTTTGGAGGCCTTGTTTCTTGAGTTCTGCGATTTTTCCCAGCCACCATACCTGACGCTTCGGAGATTACCTCTGCTTCTTCTGGATCTGATGGTTCGTCGCAACGTGATTTTTTTCCATTTCTTGTGAACACCATCAAGTTAAATGGAAGCAATTATCTTATGTGGTCTCGCTCCTGTTTATTTGCGATTGGTTCCTGTGGCTTGTCTGGCTACATCACGTGCACCACGGTCAGGCCTACAGCGGCTAGTTCTGCATAGGATCGCTGGATGAATTTTAATTTCTTGGTCATGTCATATTTGGTTAATTCCATGGACTAAGACATTGCTGGGCAGTACCTTCTTCTTGATTCAACTGCGAAAATATGGAAGACAGCCCAAGATACTTATTCTCAAGTTGGGAATGCTGCTCAATGCTATGAACTCCATCAAAACTTTCATTCTACCAAACAGATGGAGTTGACACTTTCTCAGTATTACAATACTATGTGTACGATATGGCAACAGTTGGATTTTCTGGGCACCTTCACTGCCACCACTGATGTTGATGCCACGGCCTATCGTAAGTGGGAAGATGGTTTACGAGTCTTTGATTTCTTGGCAGGGCGGAATATTGAGTTTGATCATATATGGTCAAATATTTTGAATCGGGAACCTCTCCCCACTCTTGAGCAGGCCTATGCGATCCTTTCGGCTGAAGACAGTCGACGAACAGCCATGGTTCACCCAGTTACTCAGGAGAGATCAGCTCTTATTTCTGGGTCACAGTCTGCCCGTGGGCATAGTACTAAATCTCGCGAAATCTCGGTCGAGATCTCGAATATTTCGAGTATCTCGACCTGACCGAAATGAAACACAAGCTTGAATAAAAAAAATACAAAAACTCGATTGAAATTTTGACCATCTCGCGATATCTCGAGACAAAATCAAAATCTCGCGAGATATCGAGATTCTTTTTTCAAAAGTAGCTTTATAAATACCAAAACTCGTTAGTCTCGGTCGAAATTTCGACCGAGACTTAACAAACTCTGGTTTTTTTGGGTTTTTTTTCTCCTCGTTAGTCTCGGTCGTTTCTTCTCCCATACTACTGAGGATCAGCCTGATCATTCTCTGTCACAAGTTATGGAGGATTTGCAAACTTTGCGTGATATGGTGATTCGTTTGGACTCATCTTCTTCAACATCTGTATCTCCTTCCATGGCTGCCTCGGCTCTATCTCTGCCTACTAATCCCACTACACCTTCTTCCACAGGTATTTCATTTGGTGGGAATTGCACCTCGGTCATGCCCGATTGTTGGGTAATTGACTCAGGGGCAACCGACCATATGACCGGTTCTTCCTCTTGTTATTCCACTTATTTTCCTTTATCTGGTCATAGTAAGGTTTGAGTTGCTGATGGGTCTCTTTCTCCTATCTCGGGAAAGGGATCCATACAGTGTTCTTCATCTCTTACCCTTTCCTCTGTGTTACATGTTCCGAAGTTTACTACTAATTTGTTTTCCATTAGTAGCATAACTAAGGATTTAAACTGCAAAGTAACTTTTCTTCCAACCCATTGTTTATTTCAGGACTTGGAAACGGACAGTACGATTGCATGTGGTAAGGTGGTTAGTGGTCTGTACGTGCTTGACAGTTCCCGGGCAGCTTTGACATCTCAGCCTGCATCTTCTGATTTTGATTTTGCACTCTTTGAATTGAATAACTGGGATCGTCGTTTGGGCCATCCACCGTTTAGTGTTTTGTCCACTTTATTTCCTAGTTTGGTGAAGAGATGTAATAAACATAATTTTTCTTGTGATGCTTGCACTTTGGCAAAGCAAACTCGCAACATTTTACCCATTTTTGACAATAGAAGCTTGCATCCTTTTGGATTGATACATTCTGATGTATGGGGCCCTGCCCGTTGTGTGTCTAGCTCTGGATTTCAGTGGTTTGTAACTTTCATTGATTGTTTCAGTCGGACAACTTGGGTATATTTGATGCATAGTAAGAGTGACGTCTTTACCTGTTTCACTTTATTTCATAAGATGGTCGAGACACAGTTCGATGCCAAGGTCAAGATTCTCAGGTCCGATAATGGAAAGGAGTACATGGACGGTGCCTTTCGGTCTTATTTGGACAGCCATGCGATCATTCACCAAACCTCTTGCGTTGACACTCCCGCTCAAAATGGGGTGGCTGAACGCAAGAATCGCCATCTTCTGGAGGTTGCTCGTTCTCTTATGTTCACTATGGCTGTTCCTCCTCGCTTTTGGGGTGATGCTGTTCTTACAGCCACATATCTTATCAATCGACTTCCCTCCCGTGTTTTGGATGGTCGCTGCCCCTTGGATGTGCTCTGTGGTAAATCAACCTTTGTTGTGTCTCCCAACGTCTTTGGTTGTATTGTGTTTGCCAGGAATCCTCATGTACACGGCAAATTTGATCCCAAGGGACTGCGATGCATATTTCTTGGTTATTCTGCTACCCAGAAAGGGTATAAATGCTATCATCCTCCTACCAGGAAAGTGTTTGTCACTATGGATGTAGTATTTCGGGAGTCTGAAGCTTACTTTAAACAGCCAGAACCTCTGCAGGGGGAGATTATAAGTGGTGAAGAGGTCCCGCTGATTGCTCCGCTAGACATTGAAATACCTACTATAGAGGATACCTCTGTTGAATTCAAAGAAGGGGTTACTAGTCAAGAACAGGAAGTGGGACAGATACAACAAGAAAAAATTGTGTACACTCGGGGAACTGATTTTCGTCTGGACGGCCCTCTATACAAAGAGACCACCACCACTGGTCCTACTCAATCGGCATCTGCTCCTGCTCCAAGTCTTGCTCCTAGTCAGATTTCTGGTAAACACCCTATTGATCCCAGTCTTGATTTACCCATTGCTGTTCGGAAATCAAAGAGAAGTTGTACATTGCACCCTATTTCCAACTTTGTGTCATATAACTCACTAACTCCTGCTTTCCATACCTTCATAGCTTCTTTATCCTCTGTTTCCGTCCCTAACAACTGGCAGGAGGCTATAGCCGAACAGAAATGGAAGGATGCGATGAACGTAGAGATGCATGCCCTTGAAAAAAATCAGACCTGGGATTTGGTGAGTCCTCCACCTGGAAAAAGACCTGTTGGTTGCAAATGGGTCTTTGTAGTGAAGCACAAGGCTGATGGCTCAGTGGAGAGATACAAGGCGAGGCTTGTTGCCAAAGGGTTTACTCAAACCCAAGGTATTGACTACTAAGGGACCTTTGCTCCTGTAGCAAAGATGAATACTGTACGGGTTATTATGTCTTATGCTGCGAATCGAGGATGGGAACTCCAGCAACTTGATGTGAAGAATGCCTTCTTGCATGAAGATCTAGAAGAAGATGTCTACATGGAGATACCTCCTGGTTTTACTTCTTCAAAAACTCAGGGAAAGGTATGCAAACTGAAGAAGGCCCTGTATGGTCTGAAACAGTCACCTAGGGCTTGGTTTGGCCGGTTCCATAAGGCTATGATTGCTTATGGGTACAAGCAGAGCAATGCTGATCATACGTTGTTTGTGAAAAAGGTAGGACAGCAAGTGACAATGCTGATTGTCTATGTTGATGATATAGTGATCACAGGCAGTGATGCACAAGATATACAGAAGTTGAAGGCTTATTTGAGCACCGAGTTTGAAGTCAAGGAATTGGGTAGATTAAGGTATTTCTTAGGGATTGAGGTTGCCTATTCAGCTAAAGGCATATCTCTCTCTTAAAGGAAATATACCTTAGATTTGTTACAAGAGACAGGGATGCTTGGGTGTAAACCAGCAGATACCCCCCTTGAGCCCAACACACATTTGAAGAGTAAGGACGGCGACCCGGTGGACAAGAGCAGTTATCAGAGGTTAGTTGGCCGATTGATCTACCTCTCACATACTCGGCCGGATATCACATTTGCTGTAAGCCTTGTCTGTCAATACATGCATGATCCTCACTCTTCTCACTTGGAAGCAGCCTATAGAATTCTCCGTTACCTCAAGTCATCTCCTGGAAAAGGAATCTTGTTCTCTCCTCATAGCCACCTCTGGATTGAAGCATACACTGATGCAGATTGGGCTGGCAGTCCTGATGATAGGAAATCCACATCCGGGTATTGCACATTTGTTGGAGGAAACCTAACAACTTGGAGAAGCAAAAAACCAGCTGTTGTAGCTTGATCTAGTGCTGAAGTTGAGTTCCGAGCTATGGCCCAGGGTATTTGTGAACTTCTTTGGCTCAAGGGCTGCTTCAAGATTTGGGGATGGTTACTGATCTTCCTATGCGACTCTACTGTGATAGCAAGTCCGCAATCAGCATTGCACACAATCCGGTTCAACATGGTCGTACCAAACATGTTGAGATTGACCGGCATTTTATCAAAGAAAAGTTGGATCAAGGGATAATCTGTATCCCATTTATTCAGTCTAGTAATCAGTTGGCTGATATCCTCACCAAAGGAATCAATCCTAAGTTATTTTTTCCTATAATTAGCAAGTTGGGCATATTTGATATGTATGCTCCAACTTGAGGGGGAGTGTTGTAATATGGGTTTTAGTCCCACATTGCTTAGATGTATTCTCTTCATATGATTTCAGTATTATAAATAAAGTTGGGCTGTGATCACTTAGATCAAGCCAGTATTCACGGAATTCCACACTATGCATACTATAAACTTATTTCAAGAGTTTGCCTTTCAATCATGGTTCAAAAACTCGGTCGAAACTGGTTTTGACCGAGATATCTCAGTTTCGCAACCAAGGGTCGAAACCACATGTTGGATGGTTTTGACATTGTTTCTGCCATATTTCGGTAATTTCGCAAGTTTCAACCTGAATACCTATATAAATTCACATATTTCCATCGAAACTTGAGAAAACCTGGCTCGAAACCAGGACAAGCACTTATTTATGCCAAATATCATTTAAGTAAATGTTTTTATAAATAAGCAAATACCTGAATCCAATAATAATTGTTAAAAAATCAAATTCTAAAAGGATAAAAAGTCAACCTACCCGTTCAAGAACAAAAACTGGATTTTCAATGGTAGGTGCAATTTTCAACTTTTAAATGCTGGGTTTTTTCTCAAATCTAAAATTTCCATACATCTTAATTTGATAAAACATTGCTAAAAACCACAAGTATTATTTTGAGTGTTCTCTATGTGAAACTAATGTGTGGATTGGATTCAAACTGTCAAAAATAGGCAGCACAATCAGAGTTAGGGCGAAAAAAACAACTTATGGGACCCAAAACCAAGGTTTCGAGTAGACCTGGAGAAAGTACCAGGTTTTGACCGAGATATGGTCGAAACCTAGGAAATCTCAGTTTCTGGCTGGTTGAAACCAGTGTCAGCTCCGAGTTCTTGAACATTGCTTTCTATGAGATTATGACCCTTTTGATAGTCAACACCAAAAATATTTCATTAGAAAAACTTGGGGGTATAGAGGATTTAGATAATATACATGTGTATCAGTGGCTGTACAACTTATACAGGAAAGCATACAAAAAGAAAGATAGATATTTGTCTGGGCAGTAAAATGTCACAGTTCCGAAATATTACTCCAATCAGATCCTAGATTTTATGGTATAAGACACAATGGATAATTCCCAAAATTGCTTCGACTGACACTGATTTATCCTGTTTCTTGTCCTCAAAAACCCTTTTGTCTCTTTCTTTTCAAATGAACCAGCAAATGCCATAAGAGGTAATACCCGAAATCACTTTCACCTTGGGAGGTATGACAACTGCTGGCCACTTTGTCAGCAAGTATTACAGCCCTGGAAGAGGGTTCCAGCCATAGTCAAATAAACTAAGAACATATGTCCATATAGTCCAGCTCACACTTCAAAAACAGAAGTGTGTGACTTTAGAGAAGTCTCTTTCACAGGATTATTACAGCCAGGGCTGGGTAGCTGGCAACTAGATTCCATATGGGTTATGTGGAAAAGCAATCTGCTACACATGTTCTCTTGGACTCTTTTATGGTTGAGATGGTTTGGGAATTGGTAGTACTTTATGAGCCTGTTTTGGTATGCTGGAGGTGTCCTTAGTGTGAAACATGTGCTTATGCATTAGTTGAGAAGTCGTTTTGGTGAGCAGGCTTCTGTTTTGTGGAGTTAGATTCCACAACTCTCTTGTGGGTTGGTGGAAGGAAAGAAGTGCAAAGATCATTCAAGATCTTTCTTTAGAGTTTATGAAGATATTGGCTTGTCCGTATTTGGTTGGGCTTTTGCAAATAAACAGTTCAGAAGGTGTTTCTATGAAATCTTTTGGTCCCAATTGGTTTTTCTTTATCAGTGAATATTGGGTTTGAAAAAGCTTTTATTTGTTCTACCCCTGTTGAGCTTCCATTTACCTCCTCCTGTCTTCTCTCCACCTTAGTTTCTGTTACTTGAGGGTTCTGAAAACTTAATGAAAACTTCCTTTTGATAGTTTTGGATGGCTGTCATAATTATCATCTGGTTAAGGTTTGTTGATTTGGAAGTAAAAAGAGGGAGTTATTCACTTTCATCTTCTAGGTGAAGAACTATTTTAGTATTCATAAAAAGTGAAATAAAGAGGTGCTACTTTTAGGATGGTGGAAGGTTGGAGAGGTATGACCTGGAGTGGAGGGATGTTTGGGATGTCAATTATATTAATTAAGTTTTTGAGACATGAATTATATCGACTAAATTTCAGTGTGTGATCCAAAATAGAATTACGGGGACTTATGAAGACTTATTTCCAGGCTAAATATTCATTCCATTTGTTATGTTTATGTTGGATTGTATGGGCCAGAATACCGTGGGGGTATTCTGGACTTTTTACTACTTTTATGATATGTACAGCCATGTCGGCTTTGTTAGGGACTATTCTGTCCATGTATTATTTTTCTATTCATTATAAATATATGGCTTGGGGTCTGCCTTAGACTATCCAAACATTCAGCTCTAGTTCTATTCCTGTTAACATGGTATCAGAGCAGGTTTTGAACTAGGGTTCTTCACAGCCCCATTCTCGATCTCTTCTCTTCTCCACTTCTCTTCCTTCTCTCTTCTCCTTCTCTTCTCTTTTGTTCTCCATTCTCACATAGGGCAGACTTGATGAGGTGATCACTAGATCCAGTTGCTGCCCTCCATTACCTCATTCAATGCCAAACAATTCTGCTCGATAGGAACCAGCTACCCTGCCTGTGATATTTGATGCTTCAAGTTTTGGATTGATTTCATTATCCACAATAAGGAATCAATTCCCCTTATTGAAGATCAAGACCTGCAGCAGATTTTTTAACAAGTTCCTGTCTCCATTCTATTGAAGACTTCCTCAGATCGATCCTTCCCAACATCAGGGTTTTGGGATTATCGAGGTAGGAGTTTCAGATTTCTATTGAAGCTGGTTTTTGGGAGGAGTGATTCAGCACTATTAGAAGACTACTCGAACCAAATTGCAGCTCCTTCTACTGGTTTTTTGCTTGCTTTCTCCCCTACATCAATCTCACCCAAATCAAGGTTTTTGTCCACCCTGCCAAAGTTGATGTAGGGGATTGACATCTCTGTTGCTGCTGTTTTTTTGGGACACCTATTGCTGTATGTAAAGAGGTCTCTCCCTCAATTTTCGGCACTTCACTTGGAGTATTTCCTGGTTTTCTCCTCACATCAGCCCTTCTCTGCGATTTGGGCTTCTCTGATGAAATAATGGGTGACTTAGTGACTTCGACTACTACTTCTGTTGGTGATGGCCAAGGCAAATCAGATTTTCATACCTTTCCTCCTAATCCAATCGAACTGGATGGTTCTAATTACTTGCTTTGGTCTCGTTTTGCTTCCTTTGCCATTGCTGGCCATGGCCTTACTGGCCATATTAATGGCACCAGTGTTATGCCACTTGAGACTGGTCATGCTCAAGACAGATGGCTTGCCAACAATGGGGTACTCATGTCTTACCTAATTGGTTCCATGACTTTTGACCTTGCGCATGGGTTTCTTCTCCTTGATACAACCTCCCAAATTTGGGTTGTTTGCAAGGAGACTTACAGGCAGCTTGGCAATGATGCCCAGGTGTATGAAGTCAGGAAGAAAGTCCTTAACACTATTCAAGGAGAATTATCTGTCTCCAAATACTATGCTACTTTGTGCAGCCTTTGGCAGCAATTTGACTACTTCTCTGATTGTCATCCTACTACAGTTGTTGACATTACTTCATACAAGAAGCATGTGGACAAGATTAGAGTTTATGATTTTTTAGCTGGTTTGAATGTGGAGTATGACCAGATTCGTGTTCAGGTGTTGGGCCATAAACCTTTTCCCATACTTGAACAATCCTATGCTTTGGTCTCCTCTAAGGAAAACCATAGGGCTGCTATGTTGCAGCCTCCTATTACCATAGTTGTTATGGCGTCCTGGCGTTGGAGGTCTGTGCATATCGACCTACGCCATGGCGTCCTGTCTCTCTTTCCCTCTTCGATCTCTTCTTCTTTAATTTTTTGTTTCTTCCCCAACCTTATACCCACTCTCTGCTTCCCTAAATCTCCTATTTTAGCCTTGGTTTAGTAACCTGCAACTAAGACATCCACCAGATCTGATTTCAGATCTCACCATTCGGTTGCCAGTAGAATTTTGGGGTTATTTCTCATTGGGTTCGGCAAACCTTGGTGTTGCGATTTTGTTCCAGAAATTGCAGGGAGAATCGTCTTCATAAGAAGGAGTTTCCTCTACTGGAACTACTCCAGTTCACCGTCTCTCTCCTCTCTTTCTATTCTGTTATTGCAAGGTTGAAGAAGACATTAAGTCTTTAAAATTGCAAGTAAGGACAACTTATATTATTTATATAAAACCTCTTATATTCTCTATTGCTATTCTGTTTAACCCATTTAGTTTTCTCTTTAACTCCATTAAATTACAGTTCTGCCACTCCTTTACAACTTCAGATTAATTATAATTCTGCCATTACTCTTATAAATCTTGATTTATCTACTAGTTTGCAATTCAACTTTGGATTTAATTACAATTCTGCCATTGCTCTTATAAATCTTGATTTATCTACTAGTTTGCCATTCAACTTTGGATGTCATTACAATTCTGCCATGGTCGACATGATCGCCATGGTGGGCGACGTGTCGAAATATCAATCAGACACCCCTCCACCGACTTGGATCGCCATGATGTTGTGATAACTATGCCTATTACTGATAGATTAGCTCTCCAGACTGCTGCCCCGGCTACTCTTGCACCTATTGGCACTCCTTCTCCTGGTAATTCTACTACTGACACTGTTGTTTGTGAGCATTGCCACAAACCTTACCATACCAAAGAGAAGTGCTGGAAACTTCATGGGAAACCGGTTGACTTTGAAGCTAAGAGGGCTGCCAAGGAAAAGTCAAAGAACAAAGCTCATCTTACTGAGCCTGTTACCACAACCCATGCTGCTAACACTGGTCTATCCCAGGACGGTCTACAGGCAATCCTACGTGTGCTAAGGACTTCTGCTGCTGCTGCCTCTACTACATCCGCTGCTACTGCCAATTCTTCTGCTCCTTCAGGTATTCCATTTGGTAGTCATTGTGCTTCTGTAGCTTCCCATCCTTGGATCATAGATTCTAGAGCTACAGATCACATGACTGGTTCCTCTAGCCTGTTCCATCGTTATTCTCCCACTTCTGGGAAGGACAAGGTCAAAGTAGCTGATGGTTCCCTTTCTTCCATATCTGGAAAAGGAATCATCAACTGCACTTTTCTCTCTTCCTTTGTCCTCTATTTTACATATTCCTAATTTTACTACTAACCTTCTTTCCATCAGTTGTATTACTTGTGATCTTAATTGCAAAGTAACTTTTTTTCCTTTCCATTGTGTTTTTCAGGATTTGGGCTCTAGGAAGACGATTGGATTGGGTAAAGTACACGGTGGATTGTACCTGCTTGAAGATGGTCGTTCCTCTCCACCACCATTATCTTCTCCACTACACTAGAATTCCTTGGTCTCTTCTAAACTTTACCAATGGCACTCTAGATAAGGTCACCCTCCATTAGGAATTTTAACACATTTATTTCGTAGTTTGGTCACCCAATGTAATAAGGATGACTTTATTTGTGAGGCTTGTGTTCTGGCCAAACAGACATGTTCCACTTATTCTCTATCAAATAAAAGGAGTTCATGTTCTTAATTGGTGCATTTTGATGTTTGGGGCCCTAGTCGTAAAACATCTCTTTCTGGTCATCGTTGGTTTGTTTCTTTTATTAATTGTCACTCTAGGAACACTTGGGTGTATCTTTACACACAAAAAATTAGGTTTTTGAATATTTTGGGCATTTTCATAGAATGGTCCAAACTCAGTTCCAGGCTACTCTCAAAATATTGAGAAGTGATAATGGAACCGAGTATAAAGAATCTTAATTTCAAAAATACCTAGTTGACCATGGCATTGTTCACCAGACTAGTTGTGTTGATACCCCTGCCCCAGACTGGTGTGGCTGAAAGAAAAAACCGCCATTTGTTAGAGGTGGCCAGAGCTTTGATGTTTGCTCGATATGTTCCCTCTCAACATTGGGGAGATGCTATCCTCACTGCAGCCTATCTCATCAATAGATTACCTTCTCCGGTTCTTGACTCCCGTAGTCCAGCTGAAGTTTTAATAGGGAATTCCTCCTTTGTTGTGTCTCCCAAAGTGTTTGGTTGTTTGTGTTATGCTAGAGATACAAAATCTCCAAGCAAACTTGAACCTAAGGGGTTACGTTGTATTTTCTTGGATTATTCTCCAACATAGAAGGGTTATAAATGTTACCATCTCCCCCTTCCCGCCGTACTTTGGTCAATATAGATGTTATTTTTCATGAAACCTTTTCCTATTATTCTTCACGACTTTTTCAGGGGGAGAGATCTTGTGAAGATGTGTTATTCTTTAAGGTTCCTCCTCTTTTACCCCCTATTTTTGCTGTCCAGCCCCCTACGACTACAGTCCAGCCCCCTATGGCTGTTGCCCAACCTCCTCTGGTTGTTCCCCCTCATCCGAAGGGAATCCTTTACAGGGGGAGACCATGGAAAATAGTGTTGTTGATGTTCCTATTTAGGGGGAGCTGACTCCAGTCCAGAGAACTATTGGTGAATTTCAGAAGAGAATTGACAACTCCAATATGATCACCTATAAAAGGGAGGCACCAAAAGGGGGCAGTTTCAATCCACTGTAGCACCAATACCCATCCAGTTGTTGGCTCAAGATCCAGATCCTTCCTCTCCTGGTAAGCCCTCTTCTTTCAACCTACCTATTACTCATCGCAAAGGTACTGGGACTTGTACTCTACATCCCATATCCTGCTTTGTTTCTTATAGTTCTCTTTCTCCTTCCTTTCGTGCATTTGTATCCTCTCTTTCTTTTGTTTCAGTTCCTAAAAATTGGCAAGAAGCATCTACAGATGGAAAGTGGAAGGCAGCAATGTTGGAAGAAATGAGAGCATTGAAAAATAATAATACGTGGGATCTCATGGCTCTTCCAGGGAAAAAACCAGTAGGATGTAAATGGGTGTTTGTGGTCAAACAGAAGGCAGATGGAACAATGGATCAATACAAGGCTCGTCTGGTTGCAAAGGGCTTTACTCAAACATATGGAGTTGACTACTAGGAGACCTTTGCACCAGTAGCAAAACTCAACATAGTAAGGGTATTGCTATCATGTGCTGTGAATCTTGGCTGGGATCTTCAGCAGTTGGATGTAAAGAATGCCTTCCTCCATGGAGAGCTAGAGGAAGAGGTCTATATGGACATGCCACCAGGTTTCTCTAATAGTATACCAGGGGCAAAGTTTTTAAATTGAAACATGCTCTCTATGGGTTGAAGCAGTCACCTAGAGCTTGGTTCGGCAGGTTTCAAAAGGCTATGGTTTCTCTGGGATACAAGCAAAGAAATATTGATCACACCTTGTTCATCAAACGTATTGGTGATAACGTAACTATCCTCATAGTCAATGTTGATGATATTGTGGTGACCGGAAATGATGGTGATGAGATCAACAAGTTGAAGATCTATCTTGGCTGTGACTTTGAAATAAAGGATTTGGGAACTCTAAAATATTTTCTAGGGATAGAGGTTGCTCGATCTTCAAAGGGCATCTTTCTTTCTCAAAGAAAAATATCCTAGATCTGTTGTCTGAGACTGGGTTGCTAGGTTGTCATCCTTCAGATACTCTTATGGAAGCTACTACAAGACTTAAGGAGAAAGAGGGTGAGCCTGTTGACAAAGGTCATTATCAGCGATTAGTGGGCAAACTAATCTACCTCTCTCACACACGGCCAGACATAGCTATTGTTGTAAGTTTGGTGAGCTAGTATATGAATGATCCTTATTCCTCTCACATGGATGCAGTCTTTCGCATCTTGCGATATTTGAAGTCTGCTCCAGGAAAAGGAATCCTTTTATCTCCCAATGGTCATCTGAAGGTTGAAGCTTATACTGATGCCGATTGGGCTGGCTTTACTGACAGAAAGTCCATTTCTGGCTATTGTTCTTTTGTGGCTGGAAACCTTGTCACATGGCGTAGCAAGAAGCAAAATGTTGTGGCAAGGTCCAGTGCTGAAGTAGAGTTCCGTACAATGGCACAAGGAACCTGTGAACTTTTGTGGCTTAGAGGATTGTTGTAGTATATTGGTGTTGCTGTCCATCTTTCAATGATGCTTTATTATGATAATAAAGTAGCCATTAGCATTGCTCATAACCCTGTTCAGCATGATCGTACTAAGCATATGGAGGTTGACCGACATTTCATCAAGGAGAAGCTCGAAGTCGGACTCATCTGTGTTCCCTTTGTGAAGTCTGCTGATCAATTAGCCGATGTGTTCACTAAGGAGCTAAGTGGCAAAGTGTTTCTTCCTATCTTAGTCAAGTTGGGCATGCATGACATATATGCCCCAACTTGATGGGGAGTGTTGGATTGTATGGGCCAGAATACCATGGGGGTATTCTGGACTTTTTACTACTTTATGATATGTACAGCCATGTCGGCTTTGTTAGGGACTATTCTGTCCATGTATTATTTTTCTGTTAATTATAAATATATGGCTTGGGGTCTGCCTTAGAGTATCCAAGCATTCAGCTCTAGTTCTATTCTTGTTAACAGTTTACATGATTAATTATTGGACTCTTTACCTTTAGATAGATCTATTGGGTGGGATTTGCATCCTTGGCTGGTGTCCTAACAAGTTTAGGAGTTCTCATCTTGGATTAGAAGAGTGGTGGTTATATTTAGGGATTGGACTTGAAAGGAAGATAGTGACCTGCACTTTGACATTGTTAGGAAGTCAATTTTGGTGTAACCCCGGGCAGCTCAAGCAGGTCAACCAAACCTTCCTTTGCCTCATCCCCAAGAAGGAAGGGGCCTCTTCCCTGATTGACTTCAGGCCCATCTCTCTTTGCAACCTCCTCTACAAGTTCATTGCCAAAATCCTGGCAAACAGAATCCGGCTTGTCATTCCTTCCCTTGTCAGCCCCAATCAATCTGCCTTTATCTCTGGCAGAAGCATTGCTGACAACATCATTCTCTGCTTTGAAATTGTCAGAGGCTTTGACAGAAAATCTCACTCCCCCGCTGCCCTCATGAAGATAGACCTCCACAAAGCTTTTGACTCCCTTAGATGGGACTTCATCTGTGAGGTGCTAGCTCAGATGGGTTTCCCTCCTTTCATCCGTTGGATCTTTGCCTGCATTTCCTCTCCCTCCTTCTCTGTCATTGTTAATGGCTCCCCTGCGGGGTTCTTTAACTCCAAAGTTGGAATTCATCAAGGATGCCCCCTATCCCCCTTCCTCTTCTCTTTGGCTCTTGAAGTCCTTTCGCGGAGTATCCAAGCTAAGGCTGACATCCATCTCATCCCCCCCCCATTCCTAAGTGCAAATGCCTCAATCTCTCTCACCTTGCTTTTGCTGATGATCTTATGATCTTCTCCAAAGCCTCTCCCTCCTCCATCTCGGCCATCATGGACCCCCTCCACCTCTTCGAGACCCTCTTGGGCCTTCGCATTAACCTCTTTAAATCCAAACTATTCCTTGCTGGTGTGTCGGACTCTGACAGAGATACCCTCTTACGGCTCACTAGCTTCTCCATTGGAGCCCTCCCAATAAAATACCTTGGCCTCCCCCTCATTCCTGCCAGGCTCTCAAGCCATCATTGCACCCCCATGTTGGACAATATCCGGAAGCGTCTCCAACTTTGGAAAGGCCGTCTTCTCTCCTATGCAGGTAGATTGGAATGTATCCGCTCGGTCCTCCAATCTTCCTACATTTACTGGAGCGGCATCTTTGGTCTTCCAAAATCCACCATCAAGGCCATGGAATCCCTTTTCTGTGCTTTCCTCTGGAAAGGTAAGGAAACCTCTCATTTCCTTCACCCCATCAACTGGAAATCCATCTGTCTCCCCAAATCCGAAGGAGGCCTTGGAATCCGTCGTATCCGCGACTCTAACACTGCGGGTATTCTGAAGTTGATTTGGAAAATCTCTTCAAAGCATGATTCCATTTGGGTTAATTGGGTATACTCCCACCTCCTCAAACAGGACTCCATCTGGACTGCTACCACCCCTGCTGATTCCTCTTGGGTTTGGCGCAAGATTCTTCTTCTGCGCCCTCTGGCCCTTAGCGCCACCTCCTCCTCTATATCTGACGGGTCCTCTATCTCCCTTTGGCTTGACCCTTGGCATCCCAACGGTGTCCTCTATAATCTTCTTGGAGCGAGAGTTGTCTACTCCACCGGCATTCCCAAGTCCGCCCCTCTCTCAGTCATCATTGCCCATGGTACTTGGACCCCTCCCTCCCCCTTCCCCCCCTCCTTCTCCAGGTTCTGGGACTCTCTCCCTCCCCTCCCCCCCATCCCCCCCTATCCATGCGGACAAGACCATCTGGCTTCCCTCCACAAATGGCCTCTTCTCCTTTAAATCAGCCTGGAACCTAGCTAGACCCCATGCCCCTCATGTCATTTGGCATAGACTTATCTGGTTCAAAGGCCACATCCCCAGACATAGCTTTCTAGCCTGGAGAGCCCTCAAACTTTGCCTCCCAACCCAAGCCTTCCTTCTTCACAGAAAAATCCCAGTCTCCTCCTCCTGTATCCTTTGTTGGACCGGACATGAAGACATAGATCACCTATTTTTTGACTGCCCCTTCTCTTCTACCATTTGGAAAAAGCCCTTACCTTCATTTGGCCTCACATTAGGAGACCTCTTCCCTTTGCCAGAGAGTGGCTTTGGTTGGACACGAGCTTTTTTGGGCAAACCATTTGCGACACTATTGGGCGACTTGTTTTTGGTGCTACTCTTTATCACATTTGGATGGAAAGGAACCTTAGAAGATGGACCTCCAACTCTCGCTCGTTCAACCTGATTTGGAAAGCCATCTTCTTTGATGTCTCCTCCAAGCATAGTGTTTTGCCTTTGAAGGCTGTCCCGGACACCCCAAGGAACAGGCATATTGTTGTTTCCTGGGGCTTAGATGTCTCTTTATTGAGAACCCGCTAGCGGGTTTGCTCCCCCCCCCCCCTCCCTTCTTGTCCCTTTTCCTTTTGGTAATACAATTTTTTATTCACCAAAAAAAAAAAAAAATTGGTGTAACCAAAGCTAGGTTTTAATTCAGGTGTAGTATGGATATCCATTAAGAAATGAGTCAAATGACAAATCGGAAGCTGAACAAATGAAGCACAAATGCAGCCATTATATTGATATTGAAAATATTCATTCATAACCACGCCGGATGCAGGGAATGGTATAATGTCCAACCATTGGGTAAAAGTTTAAGCTTAATAAGAATTTTAAATATTGCGCTGATATTGAACATCATCACTGCAGTTCTGGTGCAGTGAGTTTAATATTCCTCTGATTATTATGGGATAAATACTATAAGGAACCCCATCTCTAATTTTCAATTTGTACTTTCCTTCATTGTTTATCTTTGTTTTTTTGAGCCTGTATCTGGTTCACTGTATTTAATTTAAATGATACTGTATACAGTGCTGGAGGAATGGCATTGTCAACGTTGGTGCCTGCAACTGTGAGCTCACTCTCTCTAATGGCTAAAAGTTCAAATGCTTGCCTGCAGCTCTGGTCTTTACATGCACTTCTTTTGACCATAGAAGCAGCTGGCCTGTCCTATGTGTCTCAAGTTCAGGTACTTAAAAATTAATGAGAAATTTCATTGGTGTTGTTTGGTTACTTTATATTAAGCTCTGCATTTTATATATTTTCAGTCCTGTTTTCTTGAGTTGAGTGTTGCTGTTTAAATGCAGTTCAATATTAATGTACCCGTCCTGTAATGTAATTTATTTCTATTCCTAGAGTTGGTTGGTAGACAGGTCCAATGGGGTGGGTGGGAATTTGCTTAAAAGGGTGGCCACTATTGTGAACTGTGCAGGTTCCATGAGTTGCTTTTTAGCATAGATGAGTTTGATATTAGGGGACCGTTGTTGAAGTAATCATGTTAGCCATCATCTCTTTTCATTGAAAGTTTCTCCATCTTTATTAGTAGTTGATCTCAATTATTTGCTGATCTTTGTTTCCTTTATTAGGTGGAGGCTTTAGAGGTTGTTTTGCTTAGGCGTGTTGTGACCCTGTGATGGGAAATAAGAAACTTAACATATCTCCTTACATGGAAACTGAAGCTTAGCATTTCTCCTTACATGGAAATGAAAAGATATCCCACAATAGATGTAAATAGATTGAATGCGGATCGGATGTGATCTGATCCAGATATCCCCTGATCGGATATGGAGGCGAATTGAATTTGGATTTTTGACTATCCGTTTACATCCCTGACTTGTATACCTGGACCTTTCTCCCCCTTGCAGATACGATTCGTGTATAGTCCATGTCTCTTAGTTGCCTTTAGCTCTTCTCCTCATTCTCTAGAACCTGTCAATGATGTAGATCACAGACCATGTGTAGCCGCAGGAACAAGCCCCAAAATCAGCCCAGTGTAGTTGTGGGATTCAACTGCTGTGAGAGTCAGCCTGGTCTGATAATGTGGCAGGTTTTTGTTGGTTCGATGGAGCATCACATAAGGCAGCCCCACTCCAGATAGAAGCATGAAGGAAGAGAAGGGACCAAGACAGAAATTTAAAAAATAAAAAATAACTGTTCATGTGAACATTGATTTGGGGGCACATATGGATAGCTTGCAGGGAGTACAACATATGGACAGCTTTGTTCCTATTTTTGTTTAGCTATGCTAGTCTACCTTGTTTCTACTTTTAGTTTCCAGCTTGGTTGTAATAGGAGATTATATAGTTTCTAATTTCAGATTTAGAAAGTAGGCTTAACATTTCTTTAGAAGTTTCTATTTCAGTCCCCTTTTTTTTTTTTAACCCGAATATTATCTGGAACCCGGGCTGGCCCCTAGGCTTTTATTAAAATCAAATAATAAAAAATAAAGAATACAGGGGGGGACATTCCGCCTTACCCCAACCCACGACAATAAGAGGTCACACCACTCAAAGATGTCTAACCCACCCTTACATGAACAAGAAACAAAGCCTTTAATTCCGTAGAACAGGTAATCCCACCTTATCCTCACGAAGAATGACCTGGAGCTGTCCCAAAGGGATGCATCCAGGTTGAAACCTGGCCGAAGTCTCCATGTCACAAGAGAGATTAGCCAACCAGTCAGCCGCTCTATTGCTTTCCCGAAATGCAAAAGAAACACAGGCTCGTGTGTCACCCACTAAATCCTGAATCTCCTTATAGAGATACCATCCTCTCCACAGACCACACCTCTTCATATTAACTACTTTGACAGTTGCCTCTGAATCACTATTAACCGCCACGTCCCTAAGACCCATCTCCTCGCACATCTTCAGCCCATCCCTCAATGCCCTCAGCTCTGCCAGGGAATTTGTGCAAGGGCCATAAAAGTTAGAGAAGGCCACCAGGACCTCCCCTTGTCGATTTCTAATGATCCCTCCCCCGCCGCCCAGGCCTGGGTTACCCCGGCATGCACCATTCACATTCAGCTTAACTGAGAAAAACGGGGGGCACCAATACACCGAGATAGGGCGCCTCGTCCTGGGGACAGGTGGCAACAAACCAAGACACTGCAATAGAAGTCCATCTCTGGTAGATCCAAGCGTGCCAACCTTGGTCAGATAGTGAAGTTCCCTCACCCATGTTTTAATGCATTCAATTATGGTGCTAGTTGTCCTCCCCTTCTCCCTGTGTATTCTGTTGTTCCTTTCCTTCCACAGCTCCCAGATGATCAAAGATGGCAGTATACCTGTTACATAGGCACTGAGGCAATGGCCGCCCGCCAAACCCTGCCAAAGCAAAATCCTGCTCCTTACATCTTGGGTGGGGAGCTGGGCAATGCCAAAAACTCTGGAGAAGTAGCCCCACACTCTAGTCGCCGTGCCCCCAGTAATGAGGCAATGATCCGTCGTCTCCCTTCTAGGGCTTCCACAACAAACACACTTGGAAACCAGAGGGATGCCCAACAACATCAAGGATTCATCAGTGGGTATCCTCCCATTCAACAGCTGCCATGAGAAGAAGCCCACTTTCACCGGTAGTGTTTGGTTCCAGATCCATTTAGCATAAGGCACCGTTGGTGCTCCACCCCGCACCTCCTTCCAAACAGCCTTTATAGAGAACAACCCATTGCTGGAGAGTGTCCAGACCAACACATCCTCTCTGTCCGACAAGAAGAAAGAACCTGACAAAATACTCTCTCTAATGGCATCCGTGTCTATGCTGTCCAGGACTTCCTGCCTCCAGGACCCATCCTCCCCAATGGCCTCCTTCACCCGCAGTCCCAAATTAACCATCAGCCCATTATCCACTATGTCAATAAGCGGGCCACAGCCCGTCCAGTTATCCAGCCAAAAGTAAAGGTTACCTGCCCCTAGTAACCATCTGGAATTGTTCAACAGGAGATCCTTGTGCACCAAGGTGTTACGCCAAGATTTAGACCCAATCCCAGCCGCCTCTGAAAGTGTCACATGCTGGTTTTTAAAAACTTAGGCTTAAAGAAATCACTCCAAAGCAACTGCTCCATTAGGGCCCTCCACAAGCCTTTTTGCCTGAGTGAAAGGCCTACATCCTCCAGTAGTCTAATCCCCAACCCACCTTCCTCAAGCGGCCTGCAATTACCCTCTGCCAGCCAACCCAGTGCTTCCTCTTCCCCCACTCTGGGCTTCCCCAAAGGAAGTCAGCAAACACACTATAAATTCGCCGAGTAACACCTTTAGGCGGCGACAGCGTTGCAAGGACATGTATAGGGATCGAAGATAGCACATGCTTTAAGAGTGTGATCCTTCCTCCTGTGGTTAACAACCTTCCTTGCCAGCGTGCAACTTTTCTTCTAATCTTATCCATCAACCCATCAAACAAACATATTTTCAGCCTTCCAGAGTGGAGCGGTGCTCCCAAGTAAGTGATAGGGAGTGTCTTCCTAGTGAAACCTGTAATTTCTCCTACCAGGCGGGCCCTGGCCGGGGAGGCCAAACCACTCAAAATAAAACAGCTCTTCTGCCTATTGACAAACTGACCCGAGAAGCCTTCGTATCTGCCAAGAAATCCCATAATCTGCTTTAGCGACCCCTTCATCGCCCTGGAGAATATAATAGTGTCATCTGCGAACAAGCAATGAGACACCCCAGGGCAGCTTGTAGAAAGAAGCATGCCCCTCTGTAAACAGATTCTTGTTGCCCCTACTGAGCACCTCCTCTGCAATAATGAAAAGGGCTGGTGATAGAGGGTCTCCTTACCTCACCCCTCTAGTAGACTTGAAAAAACCCGATTGTCTACCCCTAGCACAGTTGAGAACCAACAGTTAACCACCATCTTCTTAATTAAGCTGATCCAGGCATCACAAAATCCAAACTTGGAGAGCACCTGCCAAAGGAACACCCATTACAGCCGATCATAGGCCTTTGCCATGTCAAGCTTCAGTATGACATTGCCCCCTCTAGCCTTCCTGTTGATATCCTGGGCTATCTCTTGGACAATGGAAATAGAATCATGAATGTTTCTGCCCTGGACAAATGCCCCTTGTTCCTCGGCTATGATAGAAGGAAGGATACTTGCCAGTCTGGATGCAAAAATCTTTGCAATAACCTTATAAGCAAAATTGCATAAGCTAATGGGGCAGAGATCAGACATTACCTCTGGGTTCTCCTTCTTGGAAATGAGCACCAAGTTGGCAGAAGTGAAGCTCCTGGGTAACTCACCTCCTGTAAAAAAATCCTGGACCGCAGCCCAGACATCCTTGCCCACTACCTCCCAGCACGAGGTGAAAAAATGACCCGAGAAGCCATCACGGCCCGGCGCGCTATCACATGACAGAGAGAAAACTGCCCCCTTGACCTCGTCCAAGGAGGGCGAACCAAGAAGTACTACGTTATCCGCCTCTGACACACCATTAGGGATCACCGAAAGCAGTTCCTCATCCACCACACATCCCTGCGAGGTAAAAATGTCTGAGAAATGTCTCACCGCCTCCGCCTGAACCCCCTCCGGGTCAGAAATCCATTCACCATTCCCCCCTTTAATTCTCTAGATACTGGCCTGTCTCCTGCGAACATTCACCATAGCATGAAAAAACTTAGTGTTACGATCCCCCTCCTTTAACCAAGTTACCCTGGACTTTTGCCTCCAGAATATTTCCTCCTGTAGCAGCCTCTCCTGCAGGTCTTCCTTGGCTGCCAACAACGCCTCTTTGGATTCATTAGTGGCCTGCTGATCAAAAGCAACTTCTGCCCTACACACAGAATCCTCCGCATCCCTTACCCTCTGATGGATATTGCCAAAGACCTCCTTATTCCACTATCGCAGCACACCGCGAAGTAGCTTTAACTTCATAAACAGAATAAAAAGAGGTCATCCCACCACTGGACGGGCCCACTGGTCCCTAATAAAATCTTGAAAGCCCGGGTGCCGGAGCCACATCTGCTGAAAATTGAAAGCAGAGACAGCATGATGACCCGCCGCTTCGAAAGAGAGCCCAATGGGCGCATGGTCCGAGCATGTCCTGTTAAAATGGGTCACAGTGCTCCTGGCGAAGGCATTAAGCCAAGAAGTATTAACAAGGAACCTATCCAGTCTAGCCAGCACCCTGCCTGCCCCGGCTTGATTATTAGACCAGGTAAACATGTTTCCAACATAGTCCGCATCCACTAGGCCAGCCCTGCTCACAAAAGACCCAAACTCTTCTAGAGAGAGCGAACAAACCGGTCTACCCCCCAACTTCTCGACGGGGGTAAGCACAGCATTAAAATCCCTCCCCCCCCCCCCACCACCCAAGGATGAGAGACTCCCCTAGAGAAATCCTCTAGCCTTTCCCACAACACCCTTCTCTCCATGGTTAAGCACCGGCCATGGACAAAAGTAACAAAGAAAGTCCCCCTGCTGGCCTCTTCACATTCTAAAGTAATAAACTGGTCGTTTTCCTCCGCCACCCTGATTTTAAGCGAGGCCCTCCAAAAAACCCAGAGCCTGTTTATCAAATGTAAAGCATCTAGCCCAATTTGCCGCATCACATAACGCGCCTTCGACACTTGAGCTTTAGGCTCAGCCACCGCAACAATGTCCGCGATGTGCAAGCACACCAAAGTTTTCAGCCGCCTAATCGTGGGCTTATTTCCAACTCCCCGGGCATTCCAAAAGATACAACTCATAACGAAATATTGCTGTGGGCAGCTGCCGATTGCATTGATCTCGTTACTCGTCTTTGGTCACCATCCCTGTTCTGCCTCCCCTGCCTTGCCTTCTTGATCTTCTTTCTGTTGTACATAAGAGCTGCACCGAGAAAGGCTGTTTTAGGGTGCACTCGACATCACACGCGACGACCTGCAGGTTCGGAGGCACTGCCCCCAGGTTCCAGTCTCCCAAGGGTGTTGCGAATTCTCTCATCAATAGTGGCATTGAACGCCCTCAAGCTGTTCAGCACTGCTTCTCGATCTAACAATGGGCCAGACAACCCTGATGTACAGCTGTCATCCTTCGATCCCTGCAGCAAAGCTTCATTATCGAAATATCGCAGACTACTGTCACCATCAGGCTGAGATCGGGTCCCATGGGCGTTACTGCCGAGGCCCATAAAGCTGCCATTTTCCCTCGAAGCCTCTACCGACAGATTTAAATCCATCAGTCTGCCAGCATCTTCCAAGGCCTCAACGCCTTCAATGCACAGCGCTGCCTCTTCCTCAGCACCCTGAACTTCACCTTCTCCGTCTGGTCCTGTCGCCTGCGCTACCACTAAAACGTCGCCCTCCCTGGCGTCTCCGGCAACCACGCAGGGCAGCACTTCCCCCTCCGCTGACTGGGCCGAGCCTCTCACCGTAGGATCAAGGCGCTCTTCCTCCTGCGCCTGCAAATCTCCCCTCACCAACGAGCTTCGCCTCTCTGCCGCTGAGTTATCGAGCAGCCCTCCAACGACAGGCATGGCCCCGTTGTCCACCTGCACAGCAGCAGGCCCCCATCGTCCCCTCCTCCGGTGAGGCGGCCTCGAAGCCTCCACCGCGGGTTCACCGATGACTCCTGAACCTCCACGAGAGGTGCCTTCACCCCTTGGGATGAAGATGCCTGCATTGTCTCGCTCTGCTTGTCCTCCACTAGCAATGCCGTCACCGGCAGCACCCACAGAAGCTCCTGGAACAATCGTCCTTCAACCCACACGTCTGCAGGCATCAGACCTGTGGCCAATCTTCGAGCAAATGTCGCAATAGTCTGGTCGATTCTCATAAACAACCTTTTGGTAAAAGCCCAAAGCCCCACACCCAATCCAGACTTTAGAAGGGAGAGCCTCACGTAACTCGACTTCCACACAGACCCTAGTAGCGCCCACAGTTCTAGTGCAATTAGCCATTGCACCATCAACACGCAGCACCCTACCTATCGCTCCAGCGATTGAAACCAAGAAATTCCCCTGATATAGATTAACTGGAAGGCCCGGCAATGACACCCACAGTGGCGACAGCGGCGACTCCCACCCAGAGACGAAGTCTGGAGACCACCTCATAAACCTGAAAAGGTACCCCTGAATGTGCAACTGAGCTTTGAGCCACACCTTGACGAAATCTGCTTGAAGAGCAAACCGCAAGAGCACATGTCTGGGATCCAAAGCCGAAACCACCACATCGCCCTGCAAGAAAAGAGACTTATGAAGATGTTCTTTAATCTGGAAGAGAGCAGGCTTTCCGTAGCTGCACTTCGCCACCAGCGTGGTCGCAAAGACCCTCTCAGAGATGTCGAGTTCTTCCCTGGAGAAAAAAACTGCTGGACTTCCAAAGTGCGATGAAGGCTTCTTGATGTCCACATGGACAGGTGGCAACACAGCTGATCTGGAGACCACGGAGGCATACGAAACTGCCCCACACGCAGCAGAAACCGAGAGAGGTGGGGGATCAGAGGGGCGAGCCTCCCTAGTGGGGGGGACCGCCATGGCAGAAACACGAGGCCAAAACCCTAATCTGCGCCACCAGAGCCTATTTCAGTCCTTTGTTTCCTTTTAATGAGATTAAGTTTCTATTTTTCATTTGGTTTCCATTTTGTAATCCTCCCAATAGCCATAAGGGGAATTACTATTTGTAATCATGCTTTAGTTACAAATAAAGACAAGAGGCTGTATTGATCAGCCAATGATGAGATAAAAAAAAAGAGTGAGTGTCAGCCATGTAGCTGTGAGAGACAGGTACGGTGAGAGGCTGTGGGTGAGAGACCCCGAAGAGAGTGAGAGGTTCAATCCAAACTATCCTTTTATTTTTTATTTTCATTGTTGGGTCTGCTACAAGTTCTGCGATCGATTAAGGAATATCTGCTACAAGTTCATCAATTGTTGTCCAGTTTTGAAGACCAAACCAGCATTAAACTTTGTTCAAGAAGATCCTGCCTGGGGCTAGGTCCTTTGTTATCCAGCCTTACATTAATTAAATCTTCAAGAACCCTCAAGATCATTAGCTATTTATTTTTTTTAATTATGAGTTGGATATGTATTCGAATCGGATAGATTATGTTCCGGAGTATCCAAATTCCGAATACCCTTTGGATAAGGATAATACTCGTAACTGATACAGATGCGAATCGAATTCGGATTTTCGAATTTCGACCATCCGTTTACATCCCTAATTCAGACTTGGGAAAGGAACAGAAAGGAATTCAAATATAAATACTCCATTGAAGAATGTTGAGATGGATTCCAATGAAGTGGATGATATGGAGTCTTCCAATAGAGATGCTGGAAAATCAATGTGAAGAAGCAAAAGCTTTGGAACAGGAGGAAATGATGGAGGTTTGTGTGAGATTAATGTCTTAAAGAGGTATTGTGATAGCGCTAACAGAGAGTTGCCCTTTCTAGTTGCTACTAAACTTTTTTTTGGGGGTGGGGGTGGGATTAGTATGTTAACAGTTTATTACAGGAGGCGATAGGGAAGACACTGCAGGTTCTGTTGATTTAAGTAACATGGTATCGAACTTTTATCAAGCATGTATAGCTTAGGTCTTGTATCACGTATGACCCCTCGAATAGAGCTGATTGGAGGGCAAGAATCCATTTAGCCGACCCCATTTAGTTGAGATAAGGCTGAGTTGTTGTTATTGGTAACAAATCTTTTCTGGACCTGCAATCCGTTATAGGCTGTTGTTTTGATCCTTTGGGTTACTTGGCTTTTTTTTTTTTGGGGGGGGGGGGGGTGGAGTGGGGATGTTTTTGTAGAGGTACTTGTGATGTGTCTTGTTCTTTACCCCCTTTGATTGGCTTTCCATTGTTATGGGTTTCTTTTTCTTTTATTACTTGAGACTCTGAATATCTCTCTCATAAGCTAATCATTTTTTCTATAGATGTGGTTCAATAAATCTGTTTCTAATAAAGAAAAGTGTTGAAACCTTTCTATGTTTTGCTTCTGATGACTCCTAAGCTTTCTGTGATTTTTTTGCAATAATATTTGTTCCTTTCATTTTTTTTTTCGAGTCATCGTTAATCATAGTTGTCAAGGCGACCCAAGGCGGTGTCTAAGCGCTTAGGTGACAGGGCGCCCAAGTGTTATTTTTTTTGTTTTTGGTTGAATAAAAAAAATTCATTACCAAAGAGAGAAAGATACAGCAGCTCCCTTAGGGAGCGAAAAGAAAGAAAAGAAGGACCAACACCTCAAACAAGGGAGAGCTGGAGAGAAATGGAGGACAGACCCCAGGAGACAACAATAAGCCTGTTCCTTGGGGTGTCGTTACAAAATGAGAGAGGGGCCGTAAACGAGCTTTGATTTCAAAAGAAATGGAATCCAAAATCTGCTGATGAGTTCGAGATTCGGAGGTCCATTTCCTAAGGTTACATTCCATCTAGATGTGGTTGATGGCGGCACAAAAAGCTAACTTTTCAACCGTGTTGCAAGTAGAAGAACCAGCAAAAGTCATATCAATCCAAAGCCACTCTCTACTGAAGGCAGAATTCTTCGACTTCTAGGCCAGCATTTTGCTAAGACTCCCTTCCAAATAGCCAAGGAGAAGGGGCATGTAAAGACAGGTGCTCAGTACCTTCCTCATTGTTCCAGCAAAGGCAGCAATCTGGCGATGGCAGAGGAAGGACTGAGTTGGAAGACAATTGGAGAGCGCTCACCAGGCTGTGAAGCAGTGACGGGGAATGTGATGCTTGAACCAAAGAAGATTTCTCGAAGGGGCAAGAGGGCTTTTGATGCAAATATGATCCCAGGCAGCTTTTGCAGTGAAGGAACCCGTCTTGGAAGGCGACCAAATGACACAATCACCTCTCCCACGACTGATGGAGGGGAGAGCAGACCAAATGTTGGAAAGAGTCTAATGAGAAGAAGGCGGCGGATCCCAACCAATGGGGTCAAAGATAGCAGCAACCTGTGAATGCTTGGGGATGCCTGATCAGTAGATAATTCTGGGGCTAACAAGGTGGAGGAGGATGCCCATAGGGTGCCAATAATCCAGCCAAAGGGAAGTAGAGGATCCATCTCCAATGCGAGAGTAGATAGCTCCTTAGACAAGAGAACGAGCAGCTAAGATCTTACGCTAGACCCAAGAAGCATCAGTAGATGAAGAAACAATCTGATTAGAGTCTTGCTGAAGGTGCCTTGAGTAGATCCAGTCAACCCAAATACTCCCCTTTTTTTATGTAATCTTCCAGATCAATTTGATGGTGCCTGCCAAGTTTACCTCCTTAATTCTTCGAATACCCAAGCCATAGACCGAAGCCTAACTAATCGGGTGGAGGAATCTAGAGGAGTCCGTGCCTTTCTAGAGGAAAGAGTGCCATTTGGGATTCCAAAGCCTTGATAGTAGAATGAGGCAATCCATAAATACCAAACTAGAAGATGTAGGAGGATTCCAACATTTATTTAATAAGAACTAATCGGCCTACATAAGATAGGAGCTTTCCTTTCCAGAGTTGAAGTCTTTTCCTGATAAGATCCAGCATAGGAGTGCAGTGGTGTGTAGAGAGCCTAGCAGGAATCAGCGGGAGCCCCAAATATTTGACAGGGAACTGGCCAATGGAAAATCCCACTTTCTCAATGAGGGCTGCTCTATCTAAGTCAGGAACCCCAGCAAGGAATAAAAGGGACTTGGAAGGATTGATACACAGACCCGAGAATTGGAAGTGTTGCAAACAAGACATAATGATTTCAAAGGAACTGATGGAGGCCTTGGAGAAGATCATGAAGTCATCTGCAAAAGCCAAGTGGGAGAGCTTGAGAGCTTTGCACTTAGGAATGGGAGATATAAGATTCTGATCCGTATAGATTTGAATTTCTCTTGATAGAACTTCCAGCACCAAGGTGAAAATGTAAGGGGATAGGGGGCACCCTTGTTTGATTCCCTCTGAAGTTGAGAAGTAGCCTGCCGGGCTGCCATTTACTAGAACAGAGCGCCAAGTGTAATTTTTTATTTCCCCTCTTTTCTAACATTATTTAATATGCTACAATATGTACCTTATATGATAAAAAAATCAACATTAAGCCACATCAAGTCATAAAAAATCAACATTAAGTCACATCAAGTCATCAAAAATCAACATTAAGTCCCATCTTTTTTTTTGTTTTTTTTGTTTTTTGTTTTGTTTTTTTTAACCCAAATATTCTCTGGGACCCGGGCCAGCCCCTAGAATTTTATTAAGTTCCAAAAAAATGAATGAATACACGGGGGGGACATGCTGCCTTACCCCTAACCCAAGAACAAATAAAGAATCATAACGCACTACTGCCTGAGCACAGGCAAACCAGATCTATCTTCCCTCAGGATACGTAGAAAATCTCCTTGAGGCAAGTTGCCTTGATGGAATGTGGTGGACAGCTTGACATTGCAAGCATGGTTTGCCATCCAGTCCGCAGCTCTATTACTTTCCCTATATGCAAAGGAGATGCAAGGCTTGATCAAGTCAATCAGCTCCAAAGATTCCTGAAACCAGTACCACCCCTGCCATAATCCACATCTTCTGAGGTTGATCATGCGCACCGTGGAGATAGAGTCTGAGTTAATCACCACCCCAACGAGGCCCAACTCCTGACACAACTTTAAGCCATCCCTCAAAGCCCATAGCTCAGCGATGGAGTTCGTACATGGACCATAGAAGTTAGCGAAGGCTGCTAGGACCACCCCCTCGCTGTCCCTTATGATTCCTCCTCCTCCCCCTTCACCAGTATTCCCTCTACATGCCCCATCCACGTTCAGTTTCAACGACACAAATGGGGGGCACCAGTAAACCGGGATAGGCCGAGCAACCTTAGTTGGCGGGGCTGCAATTCCAAGGATGCCAAGAATTTGTTGTTCCCTCATCGGGGAGCTTTTTCCAAGCTTGGAGGGCAATGGCAGGCATCTTACCCAAGCTATAATATTGCCAATGACACCCCGAGCCGACCTCATCCATTCCCCGTGTCTTCTATTACATCTTTCCTTCCAAAGTTCCCACACGATCAAGGAAGGCAGGAACCCAGCAATGTAGGCCGCAAGACTATTGCAACTAGCCAATTCTTGCCACAATAAAATCCAGCTTCTGACATCCTGTGCTAAAACAACTGGGACATCAAAGATCCCCGAGAAAAACCTCCACACCCTAGTAGCAGTCCCACCAAAGACGAGACAATGATCTGTCGACTCACTTCTTGGGCTCCCACAACAGTTGCACTTTGACGCCAGGGGGATACCAACCTTCATCACCGATTCGTCTGTAGGTATTGCACCGTTAAAAAGCTGCCAAGTAAAAAAGGCAATTTTTGTTGGCTGCGTCCGGTTCCAAATCCATCTGGAATAGCCAATCTTAGGTGAGCGTCCTCCCAGCTCGTTCCACACAAACTTCACAGAGAAGCAACCGTCGCTAGCGGGAGTCCAAACCAGCCTGTCCGCCTTCCCTGAGAGCACATAGCCACCCTGGAGTATCCCTTGTCTAACCTCATCTGCATCAATCTGACCAATAACGGCTTGGTTCCAGCCACCGTCCACCCCAAGCACATCCTTAACTCGAAGAGAGGTGTCAATCTGGAGAGCATTATCCACATGATCCATCAAAGGCCCCTTTCCAATCCAATCATCCAGCCAGAATAAAATGTCCCCTGTACCAATGAGCCACCTAGACTTGGACAGCAGGATGTCTTTGCATGCCAAGGTATTCCTCCAAGATTTGGAGCCCACCCCATGAGAGAAAACCAACGCGAGATGGCAATTTTTCAGCAGTTTAGCCATAAAGAACTCCCCCCAGAGCAAGCATTCCGACATGACCCTCCAGAGGCCTTTTAGCCTAAGAGCGAGGCCAACCTCCTCCAGCAGTCTAATCCCCATTCCTCCTTCCTCCAGCGGCCTGCACACCTTCTTCCAACCCACCCAGTGCCTGCGTTTTCCCCATTCCGAGTTGCTCCAGAGGAAATCTGCCAGGATACCATAGATTCGTCGAAAAACCTCCTTTGGCGGCGCCAAAGTAGCAAGCACATGAAGGGGAATAGAAGACAACACATGACACAACAGCGTAACTTGCCCACCTGTAGATAGCAGCTTGGCCTTCCACCCGGCAACCCTTCCTCTCAACTTGCCAATCAAATCATCAAAGAAACTACTCTTCAGCCGTCCAGAGTGAAGTGGAGCCCCCAGGTAGGTTAGAGGGAGGCACCGCCTAGGGAAACCAGTTACCGCACCAACCATACGGGCTCTAGCCCCCGAAATTTGTCCCCCACTACAAAACAGCTTTTCTGCCTATTGACCAGCTACCCAGAAAAACCCTCGTATCTGCTAATAAAGCCAATGATCTGCTTAAGAGAGGCCTTCAAACCCCTGGTGAAGATAATAGTGTCAGCTGCATAGAGACAGTGGGAGATGCCAGGACATCCACGTACATTAAGTCACATCAAGTCATAAAAAATCTCCTGTTGCATTTCCTCTGGATCCTGGTCCCCCCCCTATCTCAATCCCTCCATTGTCTCTCCGATTTGGCCTGCTCTCCCCCCCTCCCCTTTCCCCCCCCCCCCAGAGGACAGAATCCTTTGGTTGCCCTCCCCTAATGGCCTCTTCAGCACCAGTTCAGCCTGAAACTTTGTTCGAACCACCGCCCCCATTGTTCCCTGGCACAATCTAGTCTGGCTCAAAGGCCACATACCCCGCCACAGTATCACTAACTGGAGATACCTTCGCCTTTGCCTTCCCACCCAAGCCTTCCTTATTTACCGTCACATCCCTGTTTCCCCTGCCTGCTCCCTTTGCTGGAATGGTCTTGAGGACATCCCCCACCTCTTCTTTGATTGCCCCTTTACCTCTACCATCTGGAAAAAGCCCTTTCCTCCATCTGGCACCGCAACAGGAGACCCCTCCACTTCGACAGAGAATGGCTTTGGGTGGCTAATTCCTTCTCTGGGTCCTCGATATGTGACACCATTGGAAAGCTGGTTTTTGGAGCTGCTATTCATCACATTTGGATGGAGCGAAACTTTAGGAGATGAACTTCCAACTCTCGATCTTTCGATCTGATTTGGAAAGCCATCTCCTTTGAAGTCTCTTCCAAGCTCAGCTATGCCCATCTTCTTGCTGTCAGGGACACCCCTAGGAATAGGCACATTGCCGTCTATTGGGGCCTTAATCTGTCCTCTCTTTTTCTTCCACCTCTGTGTAGGTTGGTTTGTTGTTTCTCCCCCCTCCCTTTCCCTTGTATATTCTTTCCTCTTTCCTGCCCCCTCCTGAGGTATGGTATTACATATTTATTCACCCAAAAAAAAAGTCATAAAAAATCAACATAGAAATAAAAGACAACAGAACTGACGAAGCAAGCTATTGGAAGTTTGAAACAATCAAAACATTTGGTTTATATGTTCTTGGAATTGGTCATTTTCAGGCATACCTAGTCTCACATTTGGTTAATACTGTTGTTAGAAAATATGATCTTATCAGTAATTTATTAACCTGCTCTCAATTTAGAGAAATGTTTTTGTTCTCTAAGAAATTTGATTTATCAAATGATTTTATTTTTACATGAGACTTTATGTATTAGGTAGAGCACAAAATCAGCTTTCCAACAAATGCAAGATTGCTTAAATCTGATTTATATTGAAGGAGTTATTTTCCGGTCAAACCTTATTTGGTATGTGCAAATGCTGTCAAAATCACTCTGAATGAAAATATTTTTTTAAATATCAAAACAAATGAATACTTTTACCGCACTTTTGGTTTTTAGCAATGTTTTTCCATTTTAAGATTTATGTAATTTTTAGTTTGAGAAAAACCCCAACATTAGAACGTTGAAAATTTCACCTACCGCCAAAAAGCGAGCTTTTGCTCTTGAACTGGGGGATTGACTTTTTATCCTTTTGGAATTTGATTTTTAATATATTTTTATTGGATTCAAATAGGGGGTATTTGCTTATTTATGAATAATATCAAAAGTAAATGAAATTAATTCATTTACTTAAATGATATTTGGCATGAATAAGTGCCAGAACCTGGTCCGATACCAATTAAACCAGTGCAAGGAGCCCTACAATAAAGCGGCAGCCGCCTAGACACCTAGAAATCCGCCTGGACATCAAGGCGTCGCCTTAACAACTCTATCGTTAATCTCCATTAACATATATTTTGATTTTTATGTTGGCAGTTTAGTAGCTTACGACTGAGGTTCACCCAGTTTATCCAATGTTAGGCTTGGTACCTTTTGTAAAAGTTAGTTTCTTCCATTTGGGATTTGGTTTCTATCCAAACAATTTCTTTACTAGAGTTTGATGAAACCTACCAAAATCCTGCGAAACCTCGAACCATGCTCAGAATCCACGGATTAAACACTCCTGAATGTACATAAAAACCAGATCTGAACTGCTTGACTATTAAATTTGATGGCGAAGGCTTATGGCCTTACATATATTTACAGATACTCTTCTAACCTGTGATTGTCTAAGGAAAGAGAGCTTACATCATTCACCCAATAGGAAATAAAAGCTTCCATCATCTTACCAATAGGAAAGCTCCAAAGTAACCTATTACATCATCCAACCAATAAGAAAAGAAGAGCCAAATCAGTGTGGAATAAATTAATCCCAAACCCGGATATGCTTTGCAATATAAAAGATATTAAAGAAATTAGTCTTCTAGAAAACTCCCACAATTGGACTCTTTAACATTGATAAGATTCCAAAACAGAATCTGGACGTGAAGAGTAAGGATGTCATGTCACAGCTAAGTGGCTGTCACGGTAGTTGTGATTATTGTGAATGACTTCCTTCTCCTCTGACATTGTTTCTGAAATCCTGTTTCTGCATCAGGAGTAAAAACAGAAACTGAGAAATTAAAGGCAAGTGCAATTGAATTAAGGGTATCATTTTATGTCGAGTACGGAGACCTTTTTCCACTGAGGGAATGATACAAAGACAATTTAAGAAGGCCATTAATTTCCATACAAGAATCGAATAAGAAACCATTAATGCATTCAAAAGTCCTTTCTGTGATCTAGAACAACTGCCTTTTAATTTTGCATACCAGTCCTTTAGCTATAGGTTTATGGGCATGATTTAAGGTGTACCACAGCATATTTACAATTTTACTCTCTTGTAAAATTAGATTATTTAATGGGACTGTATGAATGACCCCTCTATAGTTGTATTTAGAATATAGTTCGAGAACTCGCGAAATCTCGACGAGATCTCGGCGAGTTTCTCGGTTTTTTGAGAAACCGAGACGAGATGGGATACGATACAAAATAATACAAGATCTCAGCGAGATCTTGGATCTCGGGTCGAGATCTCAAGTTGATCCATGGAAACGACCCATCCTATTATGTATTTACTTACCTAATTCGACAGAACTCGACATATCTCAGCGAGATCTCGGATCTCGAGTTGACCCATGGAAATGACCCATCTACTATGTATTTATTTACCTAACTCGACAGAACTCTTATATGCTTGCTGTGGAGCACTATATGCAACATTACAACAACACTATGTCATGGGAAGACTATGTGACACTTGCGGGGACTGAATACTTGATTCAAAGTCATTTTATGTGATGATAGTTGTAACACTGTTAAACAGTTTGATGTATCACTTTAACATTTCTAATTCTTATTTTAGTTGTTTAGCAATTAATTGAATGTTTTGGTTTCTTTCTATTACTAAATTATGTGTAGAGTAGGGTATTTTAGTACGTCATCGCCCACCAACCTATGGTCCGAATTGAAACTCATATTTAGACTTTGTTTTTGCAAAATCTGATAGTGTCATTGTGTTTAAATGGCCTAAAATAGGCTGAATACCAAGTTTCAAACCCAAACTAGGTCTAGAACCCACCGAGTTGAGGCTTCGAGTCGGAAAAAAAAAATGCACCAACTTGGCCATCTTGCCCAGATCTTGACTCGACTCGGTTTTTCCAAGGGCCGAGTTGGTACCGAGACCTGAGTTTTAGTACCTTGATTTAGAACATGTAATCCTTCTTTTGATTGTCTCTTGTCTTATTGTCAAAAGTTCTTTAAGTCGGGTAAAAGAGGGTTTTCAAAATTATTTGAAAATTGACTTACCATTATGTCATTTTCATGAACTGTCATTATCTAGCACACTTTTTGAGTGCATATGTGAAACTATTTGAGCTGTCAAGAAAATCCCTTATTTGATTAGGCCTCAGTTATGGTGTTGTTTATGTTTCATACAAGGTTTGAAATTTCAGTCAAAATACCAAAATTTTGATGAAATGTTTTGGTTTCGAGCTGGCTCGAAACGAAACTACATGCGACTCAGGAGAATACCAAGTTTTCAGTCGAAATGCTGAATGAACGAAAAGTTTTAGTCGTTTCATTGAATTGTTATGAATTGTTACAAAAGGGTTATTTAAGTTGCTTCATGCCTCATTTTGATTGCACTGTCAAAAATTGATCGTATTTTCGATAGTAGCCTGAGTTTCGACCAAAACCTCTATAAAGGCTTGGAAATCCGGAGTTTTGGCCAAAAAGCTTTTTGGCTGTATTAAGGCATTGTAGAGTAGTAAAATACATCTACATTGATCATTTGCTTAATTTGATTGCAGATTTGTGCTAGATTCGAGTTTGAAGGTAAACAACAATCTTCTAATGGTTTTGAGCCTCCCCTGTAGGGTTTTAAGTTTCGGTCATTGTACCGTATTGGTCTATATGTATCGTATCAATAAGTATTGATACAATACCATGGTACAAGAACTTGGTTTCGGTACTGGATTCGCTTAGCCAAAACACCAAGTTGGGTCGAGATCTCGGGAAGTTGGTGCACTTTTTTTTTTTGAACTCATTTGATGGTTTCGGTGGGTTTTTGGCCTAGTTTGGTCATGAAAGTTGGTATACAGCCTACTTGGGCTATTTAAACAAAATGGTACTATCAGATTTTCCAAAATCAAAGTCCAAATAGGAGTTTGACTTAGTGGGAAACCAGGATAAACAGTTATTTATGCTAAAAACCAGGGCAGACACTTATTTATGCCTAACATCAATTAAGTACATGTTTTTATATTTGGTTTCATTTACTTAAGATATTATTCATAAATAAGCAAATACCCCCCTACTTGAATCCAGTAAAAATAGTTAAAAATAAATTCCATAAGGATAAAAAGTCAACCCCCCGGACAAGAACAAAAACTGGATTTTCGGTGGTAGATGCAATTTCCAAAGAAAGCTTTCCAACAAATCCAAGATTCCTTAAATCTGATTTATATTGAAAGATTTATGTTTCGGTCAAACCTTAATTAGTGTGCGCGAATGTTGTCAAAATCGCTTTGAATAAAAATATTTTTTCAAACATCAGAACAAATGAATATTTTACCGCACTTTTGGTTTTTAGCAATGTTTTACTATATTAAGATTTATGGAAGTTTTAGATTTGAGAAAAACCTCAGCATTTAAAAGTTGAAAATTACACCTACCACCGAAAATCTAGTTTTTGTTCTTGAACTAAGGGATTGACTTTTTATCCTTATGGAATTTGATTTTTTAAATTTTTAATTCAAATAGGGGGTATTTTCTTATTTATGAATAATATCTTAAGTAAATGAAATTACAAATATAAAAACATTTACTTAACTGATGTTAGGCATAAATAAGTGATTGTCCTGGTTTCTAGCATAAATAGCTATTTGTCTTGCTTTCTGGCATAACTAAGTGTTTGTATACCAAGGTTGGCATAAATAAGTATCTGTATACCAAGGTTTCCCACCGAGATGACCAAGACCACTGAGATCTCAAACCTCGATATCGGCGAGACAATGCAATCTTCTCATTTCGCCTAGCATCTTGTCTCAGATTTCAAAAAACCGAGATATTACCAAGATCTCGGCGAGTTCTTGTTCCATGTACAATACTTAAAAACAAAAAAGCAATTGTATCTTTCCTGTATCGACTAATACAGGTCAATATGATCTGGTACAATATTAATACGGTTCAATACAATACCAATACGGGTCGATGTGGTCCAATATGGGACCGACGCAGATCGATACATGTAAGATACACTTGATACGCCTCCTTAAATCCTACAAAATAGAAACAGTGAGTGAGATATGAAACCAAGAGCAATCAAAGACCTTGGACACTTGTTTATCTCTTCAATTTGAGTTGGGGAAAATCGTCTAGTAAAAAAAGCAAACTTAATCTTTACCATTTCAATAATTTTTTAGGCTTACAACGCTCAAAATCCCGAATCGAAACACATTTGGGCGAAAAGCGGAAAGACACTGCCCATGTACTGTAAGTTAGCAGGCGACACCCATGGGGGCATGTGATGCGGTATCATACAAGAGGGGCAAGGCGAGTCATTTCAAAGGGGGAAGAGAGAGATAGACACAGCTGGCACTAGCTTATAGTACACGGGCGGGTGCCCAGCCTTTTCCCTATATATATGTACACATATTGCATAAGAAAATATTTTATGCTTCGATACTGTATTTTGCATGTATCCTACTGTCCTAAGCACATCCATGTGTTACTTGACCATTTCCATGCGTATCATTAGTGTATTTTCCTCCCCCTTCTCTCTCTCTCTCATACGATATGTATCTTAAAATAACCCTTCTGATACGATACCTGATACTGATAATTTAATTCCTGCTCCCTGGAACTATATGAGGTATTGACATAGGCATAGGGGTGTCAAAAGTTATACAGGTGTACTTATTAAATGTTAATGATGACACTTTATGAACATTGGTGTACTATTAAATGGTTTTTCTTCATTCTTAATACACATTTCAGTTGCTTTTATTTAATGCTGTGTTTTCTAGGACTATATTATGTTAGTGTAGGTTATATAAGAGAAAGGATACCATAGTTGTCAAGGGATCATAGCCTAGGCGTTCAGGCGCCTTGGTCGCCTTACGTCTGGACCCCCTCCAACGCCTTGGGTCACCTAGATGCCGTGACAACTATTAAGAATACAGTAGGCTATCCTGTATAGTAGCAACCTAGGGTCCGAAGTTAAAATACCATTTTTTATGTATTTTTTCCCCTTCAATCTGATGGTTTGGATATGTGTAATCATGCTTAAATAGGCTTGCCATTAAGTTTCAGGGCAAAATTCAATTGTTTGACCATCGAAATGGGCATTTTGGTTTTTTGGCTGAAATGTGCAACATTTGGACTGCAATTTCGGTGTTTCACAAAATATTTCTGTTTCGACCAGGTCAAAATCGAAATTTCGAACCTTGGTTTTCATATAGATGGGTTTTGTGTGCAACATAATCAGTCTTGGAGAATTATTGGATGAATTTTTCCTCTTAGGATTTTGAGTTTCTATATGAAGTTTTTTTATAAGGTTGCTTCGGTCAACTCCATAGTTGTCTAGTTGAGGGTTTGCTTCCCCTTTTTAAAACCTTAACTTCAATGGTGGTCAAAGTATTTTTATGATGTCTTGAATTTCCAGCTGCATCATGTACCCACTTGGTGAAGGTCTTGGTAGTTGTACCGTGTCATACATATCTTTGGTTTCTGCAGAAATAACCTCCTAGAACCAAAGTATGCTTATAGGAGGGATGATCTGAAGCTTGGGTGGACACTAGATTAAGGTATTTGGAAAATAATCACTAGTGAAGGATTAGCAAATTCACCTAACTGGAATAATCGCATGGATTTATTCTTATTTTCGAAAGATTTTGAAAAAGCATCTTCCTATTCCATGATTCAATTACAGTGGAGTTAAAAGTGGCCATTCAGGGTATGGGATTTCTCTTCTACATGGCTGGATGCAATTTTGAACGCCTTGTAATATCATTTTCAATGATCCTCCACTGCCTATACTGTGACTGTAATGCCTTTCAGTGCAGCCACTAAAGAATTTCTTATAACTAAACATCTGCTTATATATGCTTACTAAAAGACTGACTTGGTGATAAGAGGTAACTCCGATGATTGGGTGGTTTCAAGCAGGAACAGGGGGACCTTGGAGGCATATGTACCTCATCTGGAAAGCTAGAGCCTATGTACTAAGCAATTTTTTTTCTTCCTCGTTGAGGATGCATTCAGACAATACGCTAGCTGATGAATTGGCTATGTTTGGGGTTTCTAGGAAATCTCTGTATTTGGGCCCTTACCCCATTGTGTAGTCTCTGTTGTGGGTTCCCAGCCCTTGCTGGTTGTTGTTGGTGTTGTATGCTGTCTTAGTATCTCTCCCCCTCCCCTCTTTTATATTTGATTATTTATCACAACTTGAGCAATTATGGAATTTTCAGTTGATTCTCCATATCGATGTACAATTTGCGATAGTATGCTAGGCTGTACTTCATCTCCTCTAAACTCATATATGTTGATATATATAAATTAAATGTCCTTCACTGACCTGTTTTTTTTTTTTTAAAAAAAACTGGGTATAAGCAATAGAGTTCCTGACAGTTTTTTTTAAAATATTTTGTAGGCAACGCTCGTCCTTGCTATGGAAATTCTTTTGTCAGAGGAGAATGGATGGGTTGAGCTGCGACAGGGGATTGGCCGCCTTATAAATGCTATTGTTGCTGTTCTTGGTCCTGAGCTTGCCCCAGGCAGCATTTTCTTTTCGCGTTGCAAGGTTTCTAATAAATTTACATTTTTCAACTGCCTATGAGCTATTTGCACTCAGCGATCCCCTCCATTTATCTTATTAATGTACCAAAAAATAATCTTGTGTTTCTGGTCCTTGGTCCTCGGTCCTCCTTTAGTTGATGAGAACACCAGGAGTCCTAGTTATATAAATCTGAGAAACGGAAAATTTGTTATATTTTTCCCTCTTTTTTTTTTTTTTTTTTGGCTTTATGAGGTTCATATATTGTAATTCATTAGGGTTAATATTGATAAGCTGTTTTTTTTTTTGTTTTTGTTTTTGTTTCAGTCTGTTGTTGCAGAGATAAGTTCCGGGCAAGAAACATCTACACTTCTCGAGTACGTGAATATGTTTTTAATTTTCAATAAAGATGCTCTTGCTTTTATTTTTTCATGTCATTTAATTGACCAGTTGTATCTACTGGGTTTCACACAAAGAATTGTCCATTGAAATTTTGTGAGGTTGGATGCTTTTTGTGTAGGAGTTTTTAATGGAAGAGTTGTCCCCTGGTTTTGCAGGAGTGTTCGCTTTACACAACAACTTGTTCTTTTTGCTCCCCAAGCTGTGTCTGTGCACTCTCATGTGCAAACTCTACTCCCAACACTGTACTCAAGACAGGTTACGTTGCATATAATGATTAGTATGTTGAAGCTTGAAAGCCTTTTCTTGTAATCATCATTGGATGCTTTTCCTGAAGCATTTTAATATTCTTTGTTGCAGCCAATTCTTAGGCATCTTGGTGTTTCCACTCTTCGGCATCTAATTGAGAAGGATCCAGTGAGAAACTGATAAATTTGTACCTTCCATTTTATTGTCTTTCCATCAAACTTTGTCAATCACTTTTTCATTTTTAATGAATTGTTCTATTAAAAATGAAGGCTCTCTCCACGGACCCTTGTTTTTCATGTAGATGTGCCAAAATTTTGTGGACAAGTAGATCCCTAGGTTCCCTGCTTACATGTCAAGTTTTAGCCTAAAACTAGTTTGCCAAGTGGTGAAACAAGGTGTAGAAAAATCCAGGAAATGGGAGTGTACAGTACTGATCGTAGTATGTAACACATGCATGGACATACATGAGGATGCATGCCAATACCTGGGGGAATATATGGTTGAAGTTGAGTCTGTAATTTGACAGTTAGCCTATCCAAACTGTCCCGTCTATTCAACAGTTTGAAATTGCTACATCATCTTGCCACATGGTAGAATAAGGGTTCCCGTTGAGAGAAGCCTCTCTACACTGCAATAGGTTTCACTATTAATATGTATGAAACCACATAATGCTAATAGAAGGCCCAAAATAAATTTGCATCTCTAATGTAGACTTGGCCACTTAATTGGGCTTCAAAAGAGGTTCTAGTCTGGTCCAACTGGTTTTTATTCATAAACAGCAAGAGCCTAGGCTTAAATTGGGGCCATGTTCATGGAACCAGGTTGTTCATGGGGTAAGTAATTAAATTTGTTGGGTCTTATTTTAGCTTTAGTGTGTATGGTGCGCAAGCTAAGAGATTTCTATTTTAATTATGCTTTGTAACAGCCTAGTTAGATTAGGAAATTAAGTCAGTTATTTTTTTGGGTGAATAAATAATTCATTACCAAAACCCCGGAAAGGGGAGGGATAGAGAGGGGGGGAGGGGGCTATACACAGTGCCTGACCCTATGAAGAAGGGAGAGGGGTTGAAGCAGGGAAGAATGAATACCCCAGGAGACAACAATACACCTGTTCCTTGGGAAATCAACAACAGAACGGAGAGGTAACAAGTGAAGCTTAGAGCTAACATCAAAGAAGATGGCTTTCCAAATCAATCTGAAATAACAGGAATTGGAGGCTTAGTGCTAACATCAAAGTCTTGGTTTCTGATGTGTTATTATTTTCTGTTTGCTGTTTGTTATTCATATTAGTTAGGATGAGGGGTAGTTTGAGAGTTCTGTTCACAGCCAAACCGTGGGCAGTCTTCTTCCTTTCTCTCAGTTTCTCTCCTTCTTCACTCTCCTTTATTTTCTTGATTACTGGTTATAGTGTTTTGATACTCTCACATGGTGTCAAAGCATTAAGATTTGGGAATCCTCATATGATACGATACTGGCCAATACTTAAAACCATGTTTATAGCTTCTCTAAAAGCCTGTGATTGGCTTAGAAGAGAGCTTACATCATCCAACCAATAGGAAATAAGAGCTTCCATCATATGATCAAAAGGAAAGCTCCAAACTAACCTAATACATTAACAACCATTAAGAACAAAGGAGCCAACTCATCTTGGAATAAAATATTCCTAATCTAAGATAAGCTTTACAATAACAAAGAAAGAAAATAGACTTTTAGAAGAAACCCACAACTAATCCCGTATTCCTACTAACTACCCATATTTGAGGCCCATTTAAGTGGCCAAGTACAATTAAGACCCATTGAACCTTTGGTCCTACACATATGTAACTCAAACCAAGGCTTATTTTCACTAAATAAGCCCTCTTCTGTGATTAATCTGCCTCACATCTTCATGGTTCCTATGGCCTCTGTCCGGTTGGACTTTTTCAGCAACAATGTTGTATACTTTGAGGTTTCTCGAGATGAAATACTCCAAAATTTTATATTTTCTTTGTGTTCTGTCTTAACACCTTTGCTGCTTAAATATTTTTTATTCATCCAATAATTATATATTTATTTTTTAAAATTTTCAAACAGGCAGTTCAACTTTTTGATTGTCTTGTTATTTATTCTATCCTGCCTGGTCTTGGCATTGGAAACTGATCATATTCTTTCAGGTTGCCATTGTTGATGAACAGGTTGAAGAAAATTTATTCCACATGCTCAATGAGGAAACTGATCCTGAGTATAACACTGACTACTCTACATTTTACGTTATGGAGTTTTGGATCTATTAATTTGTTATATTATTATGAAATGTTCTTTGTTGTTACATGGATTGTTTCTATTTTCTTTCCTCTATTGCTCTTATACCTTTCTAGTGTTGCTGGACATTTTTTCCAAGAATATAATCAATGGTAATGAATCTATAGAGAGCTGCAAATCCTTTGCTTACCACTCTATCCCTTATTTCCCCCAAATTTTCTGTCATACTTTGATGCCTACAGCTCCTCTTTTGTGCCCATTTGGAGGGAAACAACCAAGGAATCAACTGGATTGACCTTTAACATTTTTCTGAAATTCTATTTTATTTTAACATGAGTGGAAATTTCAAGGACAGTCATACAACCGAACAGTGGAGGCTCGGTTTTGCGTGGAAGTCGATCTGAGGACTACGCTGCCGTCGAAAATGTGGATTGGCTGTGGGGCAATGGGTTTTCACCAGAAGATTGTTTATGACAGACTGCCTTCGTACTGTGGCTGCTGCTCTAAAATTGGGCATTCCGCGGAGGTGTGCAGGGCTGGGATGCGTAAGAAAGCTGCAGTCGATCCTACTGCTGCAGGGAATGTTGGATCCAGAGAGGGTGCTGATGCGATTGGAGTTCAGGAGACTGGAAGGGACAGGGATGGAGTGTTTATTCCTACGGGGGAGGGCTCTTTGCATGCCGGCGGCGGGCAGGGCAGAATTTCGACAAGGAGGGTCTTGCGGAGCAGAGGTGGACGATGGAAACATGCGGAGACCCCTTCAGAGGCTCCCCATGAGCCTGAGACAGCCATTGGTGAGCAGGGTTGTGGTGCTGTTCAAGCAGTGGTTACTGCTCAATCTGACGGAGGAGAGGGGGTGTCAGCGGAACTGGGGGCTGCCATCCCAGGGGTGGCTGACTTGGAAGCTGTTCAGGCATTAGAAGAGGGCGAAATTCCTAGCAAATTCCAAGCGACATTGCCGAGCCAGACAGGGCAGAGGAGGGGAATGACAGAGCTTTGGTGCTGGTTGCGCCAGCGCTGGTTAGAAGGGAGGTGCGCGCGAGGGCACTCAAAGAGGTTCTTGGAGGCAACGGTGTTAACTTCGCTTGTGCGCAGGCTATGGAGGGGCGAGAGAGGCCTTACATCCTTAACAGGGAATTGGCGAGACGCACCAGAGATGATTCGCAGGTGCCTGCACTTACTGGCCCCACGTTGGGCAGAAGAGAGCTGCTGGAAAGCTTCAAGGAATTCAACGCATCCTTAGAGGGCAGAATGCGCAGAATGTTAGACAGATTGAGTGAGGGTAGCAGGGGCTTGGAACAGGCAGGAAGCCGAGCAGGGAGGCGGAGAAAGCAAGTGTCCTCTGTGCTGCTTTGCTCAGTGCAGCACAGGTGTACAAAAGGAAAAAGATCAAAAAAGCTAAGAGGGGCAGACCGGCAAGGGAGGGAGCTGGCCAGCGTGTCACGAGATCCATGAGATCGGTGGAGGCTCCCCTCATCATATCTAAATGAACTGCTTATTTTGGAATGCGAGGGGGGTTGGAAACAAGCCAACCTCAAGAAGGTTAAAGGCCCTGGTTTGTCAGCATAAGTTGGACATTGTTGCGATTGCAGAACCGAAGGCGCAGGTATCTAAGGCAACTCTGATTTTGCGAAGGATTGGTTTGGACTCTGTACTTGTCCAGGACAGGCTGTGGGTTTTCTAGAAATCCACGTTGCAGGTGTCAGTTCAAGAGGAGCATCAGCAGTTTGTCTCTCTGAGCTGTGTGGACACTAGTGGGGAAAGCTTCTTGCTCACCTTTGTTCATGGCCTCTATTCGGTGATGGATAGACGAGAGATGTGGACTAGGCTGGAAATGTTCTCCAGAACAGTTTCTGGCCCTTGGGCGGTAGGAGGTGATTTTAATGCGGTTGCGTCCCCTGCTGAGAGGGTGGGAGGGAGTCCGGCATGCTCGTTGTCGCTTGGGGAATTTGGGAGTTTTGTCAATGGAGCTGGTCTCATGGATGCGAGCTTCTCTGGCAGCATGTTTACTTGGTCGAATAACCAAGTTGGTTCTAGGAGGGTCATGGCCAGATTGGATCGTTTCTTGGTTAATGCAAAATGGGTTGGTGCCTTCCCCAGGTGTGATGTCACTCATCTCAACAGGACCTGCTCTAATCACGCCCCTATTTGGATGGCTTTTGCTGCTGTCCGCGAACGTTGCTGGTCGCCTTTTAAATTTCAGCAAATGTGGCTCCATCACCCGAACTTTATGGACCTTGTCAAATGCCAGTGGAGTAAACCGGTTTTTGGGTCGCCACTCTCGGTGTTGTTCTTGTAGCTTAAATGCCCGCGGCATGCACTCCGTGGGTGGAATAAGGAAGTGTTCGGAAATATACATCATAAGGTAAAGGATGCTGAAGATGTTGTGTGTAGGGCAGAGGTGGACTCGGACCGGTATAATAATGATGAGGCCAAGAGGGACCTGGAGGAGGCCAAAAAAGCTTTACAGGGAGTTTTACTGCAAGAGGAGATATTTTGGAGGCAGAAATCGAGGGTCACCTGGCTCAAGGAGGGGGACCGGAACACGAAGTTCTTTCACGCCATGGTGAATGTTAGGAGGAGGTCGGCTGGCATCAGCAAAATCAGAGGTAATGATGGAGAGTGGACTATGGACTTAGAGGAGATCAAGACTGAGGCAGTGTGGCATTTCTCAGGGATTTTTGAGTCCCAAGGATGCGTGGTTGATGAGGGCTTGTTGGAGCTGATTCCCAAGGTTGTGACCGACCCTGATAACTTATCTCTGCTGCTGATACCCACGGAGGAGGAGGTGATAGGTGCTGTTTTTGCTCTGTCAGGGGACAGTGCACCGAGCCCCGATGGTTTCTCAGGGGTTTTCTTCACAGCCTGCTGGGAGGTGGTAGGAAGCGACATCTGGGCAGCAGTGAAGGATTTCTTTATGGGAGGTGCCCTTCCTAGAAGCTTTACGTCGGCCAATCTTGTGTTGATTCCAAAGAAAGACAACCCTGAGTCAATGGCGGATTTTAGGCCGATTAGCCTCTGCAATTTCTCCTACAAGATCCTTGCAAAAATTATGACCACCAGGTTGGCAGGGCTTCTTCCATCACTAGTGGCAGAAGAACAGGGGGCATTTGTGCAAGGCAAAAGCATACATGATAATATAACCATTGTTCAGGAGGTAACTCAAGATCTGAACCGCAAGACAAGGGGCGGCAATGTGATTCTCAAATTGGACATGGCAAAGGCATACGACCTGCTGGAATGGGAGTTTCTGTGGTTGGTCCTCTCTCGGTTTGGCTTTGGTGACGAGTGGATCGCTCTTATTAGGAAGACAGTGGAGAACTGCTGGTTTTCTATTGTGATGGGAGGTAAGCAGTCTGGTTTCTTTAAATCTTCCAGGGGGTACGACAGGGGGACCCACTCTCCCCGGCACTGTTTATCCTGGCAGAAGAGGTTTTAAGCAGGGGTTTGAAAGGGCTTTTTGTGGAGGGTCATGCAGCCTTTTACAGACTCCCGAGAGGGTGTCCTGGGGTCTCTCACAGCCTGTTTGCAGATGACACCATCATTTTCTCTCGAGGGTTGAAAAGTTCGCTCAGGCAGATAATGGGTTTCAATGGAAGATATGAAGGCTTCTCAGGGCAGCTTGTTAACAAGCAAAAGAGCTGCTTTGTGTTGGGAAACAGGGCCACAGCGGCAGCAGCACGTATGGTTGGTTTGGTCACGGGCTTCCCCAGGAGGTCGCTTCCCATCATGTACTTGGGAGCTCCTCTCTACTCAGGTGGGCTCAAAATTTGTTTCTTTGATGGACTGGTGGAGAAGATCAAGTGCAAAGTTGCGGGCTGGAAAGGAAGGTTATTGTCTTCAGGGGGGAGAGTAACGTTGCTTAGGAATGTGCTCACTTCAATGCCTATTCATGTCCTTACCACGCTGGATCCCCCTAAGGTGGTCATTCGAAGGATTTATGGGATTTTGGCTAACTTTCTTTGGGGCAGCTCTGAATGGGGCAATCGAAGGCATTGGGTGAATTGGCAAAAGGTTTGCAGGCCCCTGGAGGAAGGAGGGCTGGGAATTCGGCTTCTCGAGGATGTAGGCCTCTCTCTCAGGCTTAAAGGCCTTTGGAAAGCTCTGTCAGGGCAGTCGCTTTGGGGTAGGTTCTTCGGGGCCAAATACTTTAAAAACTTACATGCGGCGATAGTAGGGCTGGAGGGGAATGGATCCAAAACTTGGCGTAACACGTTGAAGCTCAAGGGGTTCATGTTGGAAAGGTCAAGGTGGCTGCTTGGGGAGGGTAAGACGCTTTTTTGGCTCGATAACTGAGTAGGGGTGGGGCCCTTTATTGATTTTGTTGATAACGGCATGCTAGTTGACTTGGATCTGTGTGTGAAGGATGCGCTGGATGAGGAAGGAAACTGGAGGGAGGACATTTTAGGCATCATTGATTCTGACGCAGTCCGGAACAGCATCACCCTGGGGAATTTTGTGCTCTCTGACAGGGAGGACGTTATGGTGTGGTCCCCTGCCATAGTTCGAGAACTCGCGAGATCTCGCCGAGTTTCTCGGATTTTGGAAAAGCCAAGACGAGACTGCCTACGAGTCTCAAAAGTGCAATATCTCGGCGAGATCTTGGATCTCGGTTGGGTCTCGGTTTCGACCCATTATTTTAACCCACCTACCACTTAAATACCTTACCTAATTGGACAAAACTGGACATATCTCGGTGAGATCTCGGCGAGATCTCGGATCTCGGGTCCAGATCTCGGGTTGACCCAAAGTTGAGGCTTCGAGTTGAAAAAAAAAAAATGCACCAATCCGAGATCTCGACTTGTCTCGGTTTTTCCAAGAGTCGAGTTGGTACCGAGACCCGAGTTTTAGTACCTTGTCCCCTGCCAGCGATGGCCTTTTCACTACAAAATCGGCTTGGCATGAGGTCCGGCAGGGTTATCCTACGGTCCCCTTCGCTAAATGGATCTGGAATCAAGTGCTGCCCACAAAAATGGCTTTTTTCTCTTGGCAACTTCTTACAGGCAGGATTCCCACTGACGAGTCCCTCATGGCTCTCGGTATCCCCCTAGCATCCAGATGCAATTGTTGTCGACAGCCAAGAAAGGAAACGACGGATCATGTCCTGGGTTCGGGTGTTATGGCTGTTAAGGTCTGGCTTTTCTTTTCCAGGCTTTTAGACATCCCTTTCCTACCCTCTCAGGATGTTAGATGTCGAATGGCTCCATAGCATGAGTCAGCAGGATGTGGTAGTCTCAGTGATTATATAACAGGGATTATGCCTGCCTTGATTTGTTGGGAACAATGGAAGCAGAGGAACAACAGAAGGCATGGGGAGAGACGGCGCACTGCGAGAGACATTATTGAGCGGGTTAGAAGCTGGGTCAAGGAGGTGAGCCTACCCTCCAAGATAGGTTGGCAGGGATCCGCTAGGGACGATTTAATTCTACAATGGTTTGGTATTTTGGCCCCCCTGATAAAGCTGAAATGCCCCCGTCCTATCTACTGGTGCCCCCCCTTTCGATCTGTTAAACTGAATGTGGATGGCGCTTGCAAAGGAAACCCCGGTCGGGGTGGAGGAGGAGGGGTGATTAGGGACAGGAATGGAGTGGTGCTGGCAGCCTTTGCTAATTTTTACGGAGACTGCACTAACTCATTAGCAGAGCTCAGAGCCCTGAGAGATGGGTTACGGCTGTGCCATGACCTCCAGATGATGGAGGTGGTGGTTAACTCTGATTCTGCCAACACAGTTAGAATGGTCACACAAAAGAAGTGCATATTATGGAAGGGCTGGTACTGGTTCAACGAAGCTTTGGAGCTGATCTCCACAACTCATGCTCATGTGGCCTTTGCGTTTCGCGAAAGCAACAGAGCAGCGGACTGGCTGGCTAAGCACGCTTGTGATTTGGGTTTCTCGGTCACGTACCACCGGGGCAGTTTGCCGGGTGGGAGCTTCGCAGGTATTATTAGAGAGGACAAGGCAGGAATGCCATTCTTTAGATTTTAATGTGCAGGTTTTTTCTTGTATAGGGAGTGGGTTTGGGCTGAGGTAAGGTGGTATGTCCCCTCTTGTATTCTTTGATTATTTTATAGGATATGAATAAAAGCTAGGGGCTGGCCCGGGTCCCAGATAAGTTCAGGGTTGAAAAAAAAAAAAAAAGACAGTCATACAACCGGTTATGATGTATGGTGCAGAATGTTGGGCAGTTAAGAATCATCATATAGATAAACTCAGTATAGAGGAGATGAGGATATTGAGATGGATGAGTGGCAAAACTAGGAAAGATAAAATAAGGAATGATCATATTACAACTGATTTGGGAGTAGCTCCGATACATGATAAGCTACGAGAAAGTCGTTGGAGGTGGCATGGCCATGTTCAACAGAGGCCTTTGGATGCTCTAGTACGGAGGAGTGATTTGATTCAGATTGAAGGAATTAAAAGAGCCAGGGGCAGAAAATGACCTTAGGAGAAGTGGTGAGGAAAGACATGCATAGAGTAGGCCTTTTATCAAGTATGGCCTCGAATAGAGCTGATTGGTGGGCAAGGATCCATGTAGCCGACCCCATTTAGTTGGGATAAGGCTGAGTTGTTGTTGAGTTGAAATTTCAAAACATGCCAAGTGTATGCCTACAGTGCTCCCTGGTGAACCATATACAGGGAAGAAACTTCATAGTCAACAGGATTGACCTGCAATATTTTCCAGAAATCTTCTTTTTCAGCCTGAGTTATATTGCATCCTCCAATTGTTTGAAACATAAATAATTGAATTTCAGAGCAGGTTAAGGTTGTGCCAGCGCTGCAACTGGGTCTCGTAAATAACTTAATCTTGGTTCCTTTTAATTTGAGATAGCTGCAGTGTGTTCTATTATTTGTGATTTAGACACATCCTCCTCTATTTTGAATCTTTTTTTTGTCTCATGTCAGATTCTTCCAGTACTTTCTCCTCATTTCTTTCCTGCCTTGCATTTTCTCTTGTTTCGTTAAAAGTAGAAATATTTCTTTAGACTTCATCTGTTTTAGGTTTTTTTTCCTTCTCTTTTTGAGTGCCTTGTAGAAAAACCACAAATATGAGGTCTTCTTGATGGGGAATTTCATCTGTGGCTGATTATATATTGAACCTTTGATCTGTTGTTGTATCATACCTAATGAGTCCATGTGATCCAGAGGCTGTTGCTAGGTTTTCAATATATTTATGGTTATTATTTAATAATTGGTAATCAACTCAATGGATGCCGTCAGGATACCAATGTCAGACAATTAACAACAAACCTGCAAAATAGATTTCTACTGCATAGAATCACATAACCAGGAAATGTAGTTCTCTATGTGCAAAAGATTTCTATCCACACTGTAGGCTATGGATCTGCTATTTATTCTAATTCCCAAGCGTGCGTGAGAGAAAATATGTAACCGTGTTTCAGTTCTCTAAGATGGTTGATGGATGGTATTGGCATGACTACAACAAATGCCCAGCCCAAGAATACCAATTTTTTCTTTTCTTTTTATCTCTTTAAATCAGATAACATAAAAGGAATTTCTTTCAAGCGAGGACTCTATATAAATTAAAACCTAATGGCCCTGGAGCAGCATTTTGAACTCCATTTCGTAGGGTTCTCCATGATTATAGGGTGTGTCCTTAGATTTCTCCTCAAAAGGCTCATTGGCACTCTGGCATTTACCACCTAAAATGTATTTTCCCAATTGAGTGTGAGATTTAATCACAATACCTAAAAAAATTGAAGGCTTTTGTAGGACCACAAAGGTCCCACATGTCCCACCATCTAGCTGACTACCTAGGGACCACAAGTTGAGCTGAGTGGTTGATACAGAAGGCCTTTTCATTTGTATTTGGTGTTTGAATTTTTATTCCTCCCAATTTCTCTTGATAGCAACTATATCTCCTTCAACGGATTTGTATGTCTTTGAACAGTGGTTCATTTTTGAAGGGGGAGGGTCTCTTTTTGGTGCCAAGTTTCATGTGAAGGGCTGTTCCATTGCGGATTATTTAGGCAGGGATATCAAGATGAGCTTGGTTCTTTTCAGTCTTGTGGCAGATGAGTGTATCTATTCTGGTCTACTGTGCTATCAGGTTAATATACCGAAGTGGATAAATATTTAAGAAATTTAATGAGCATAATGGGCCTGTAGCAAATGTGACAAGATTTTGGGGGTGAGGGAACTGATCAAATCACAATTTGTGATCTTAATTATTCATCTCCCCTCATAAATGGGTTTCTAGCAAATGTGAGGGGAGAGCAGTTCTGCGTTGCAGGAAGAAGTCTTAATTGCTTTTATCTTTAGTTTGTTTTCTTCTTTCTCTCTGCCTTGCCTTTGCTTGTTTTGTGTGGTTTTGTATATCTTTAGGATGGGTGGAGGTTGAAGGTGGGGGTGGGGTGTTTTTGGCTGTCACTGTATGTTGTCTGGCGGTGTAAACGTTTTTCTTATTTCGTTTTCCTGGGTTTTGGTATTGCCTATTTATGGTTCTGGGTCCTGTTCTGTATCTTCTCTTACTCTTTGCTTTTCTATTAAACATTCTCTTTCTGCCTGTTGCCTCCCCCCCCCCCCCCCCACCCTTTTTTTTTTTTTTTGGGGGGGGGGGGGGGGGGGAGCAGTGTCACTTTGGGATTCTTTGTTTCCGGAAACCAACATCAGATCACAATTTATTGAAGGGTACATATCACTTACAATTTGCATTTAGTATCTTTACCGGTAAGAATCCCCATTTTTTGCATCTGATCTCACCTGATGCCAGCTTCAAAATAATAACTCATGAACATTCCACCAATAATCAGTTAAATTTTTTTTCTATTATCCTTATCATCGTCATATATATAGACTATTCTTTCGGCTTCCCCCGCTTCAAACGTAGCTATCTAATCCTTTCTTTAAGGTCTTCTACTAAATTGTGTTGGTAGGTGTGGGGCTTTGTAACATTGAAGATGGAAAATTGAAAGACTCTAAACCAAGGTTCTAAAACTAGGATCTCAATACCAACTCGGTTCTGGGAAAAACCGAGTCAAGTCGAGATCTCGCCGAGTTGGTGCATTTTTTTTTCCGACTTGAAGCCTCATCTCGGTGGGTTTTAGACCTAGTTTGGGTCTGAAACTTTGTATTCAGCCAATTTTAGGCCATTTAAACACAATGGCACTATTAGATTTTGCAAAAACGAAGTCTAAATATGAGTTTCACTTCGGACCATAGGTTGGTAGGCGTCGAGGGGGATGACGTACTAAAATACCCTACTCTACATATTGTTTAGTAATAGAAAGCAATCAAAACATTCAATTAATGTAAAACAACTTAAATAAGCATTAGAAATGTTAAAGTGTACAATACATCAATCTTTAAACAAATGTTACATAAAATGTAATATGTTAATGTATTCAACCCCAACCATATCCACATAGAATTCCCATGTCATAGTGTTGCTGTAGTTTGGCACATAGTTTGCCACAACACTCATATAAGTGTTGTCATCAACATAGTCCAACTCCCCTATCCTAGGATATAGAAGAGGTGGAGGTGGTTGGTTTGAGGCGTGAGGTCCACTACTACTATCATATTGAGGCATGTATGGGTATGGCTGGTTTGGGAGTGGGAATATGGGCCCGAAACCAGACCCAGTGCTTTGATTGTCAAACTCATGTGTTGATTGCCCAAACTCACCATAGCCACTATATTCGGAACTAGTGCTCTCCTGGCCATAATCATAGTCATGATGAGGCTGAGATGAATGCCACGATTGTCGCTCACTAGTAATATCTATACTCATGCTTCCAAAACTTGCAAGCATGGTGTTCATACTCATGTCATCATCCTGAGCTTGTGATTGTTTGCGACCCTTCTTTCTCTTGTACGTACCGTGGGTACCATGGTCTCGATCCTGTGTGGCATGCGTAAACTGAGACTCACCTGTGTAACGCACAGGTTCCGCCTACGTTTCCATATCAGCTGAATCACAATTCGAGTCTTGAAATCCATCCAAAAATTGAAGAAAGAGAGTAGTTTTGGGAAGAAGAGACTAAGAGAGTACGTTTGGGGATTTTGGGAAGAAGAGACTAAGAGAGAGTACGTTAGGTGGGCATTAAAATGGTAGATGGGCCATTAAAAGGGTAGATGGGCATTAAAAATGGATCAAGCCGAGATATCGACCCGAGATCTGAGATCTCGGCGAGATGGCTAATAAAAATGGTTAAAAACGAGATATCGAACCGAGATCTCGGCGAGATCTCACACTTTTGAAAATCGCCATAGTTCTCGAACTACGCTCTAAGCACCTCACCTCCAATGATTCTACTCCATCAATTAAGGCAAAATCCTGCCAAAACAAATGTGTTCCCTTCCCCTCAACAGGATAATGCATAAGACAACATTGGGTGCTTATTAAGTGTTTGAACTACTTTACTCATTCCTTTAACTCAAGCTGAAGGTACTCTGTATCTTTACCGCTTCTACTTTTAAACTGTTTATGCTTCCATCTTTTACTGTCTTGATTTTTGGAACATGTAGGCCATGCTATTAGCTATTCACTGGATTGTTATTTTATCAGCTACAAATGATGGAAAATCTAATTGACAATAAAAAAGATATATGAAGTCTACTCTAGTGGGATGATATTACTGTGTAGCCTCATATGCACTTATGTAGTGTGATTTCATTGATTAAATATAAGTAGATATTGTATATCCCTTGGATTACACTGTCTGGAAAATCGTAAATTTAGGAATTCATTGCACGTCAACTGTTTAGCCAACAGACATGCAGCAATAGCATTAGTGTGTTGGCAATACTGTAATATCAATACTTAATGTTTACTTTTTATATTTCTGTAGGATTGGGAATTTGGTGGGTACCACAATAATTCGCCTGCTTTATACGTCATGCCCTTCTTTTCCATCACGCTGGATATCAGTATGTCGCAAAATTGTAAGCTTCTTAATCTCTCTGAGAACATCTTCTATTTTTCTTTTGATTTGTTTCTCTCAAATGATTTCATGTTTATTCTCCCTTTAAAATGTATACTGACACCGTAAGGTGATATGAAAAAATAATTTGGAATCTAGTATTTGAAAAGATAACAAGAAACAAAGAAACATAACAAGCTGGAGGCCGAGATCAATCATTAGAAGCTCCAGCTTTGTGTCAAGTTATGCAACTGGTGATCAGCCGGAAGAAGCTATAACTTTTCATCCAAGTTACACTAGTTTACTCCAAAAAAATTGCAATATTTTACTTCAATGTAATGATGGTAGATCCATAGTTGCCAAGGCGACTAGGTGATCCAAGGCATTGGAGGGGGGGTCCTAGGGTGCTGTATATGTAGTATAGCAATGCTAATTTTATATAATTATTCTTATATGCCGCAGCATAGAAGCCATATCAATGCAACATGATGTAATTATGCTGGAAATGACCTAATATGTGAAAACCAACATATAATAAAGAAAGCATCAGAGACCATATTCTTAGGAATCACAGTCCATATGCAATACAGACCTTAATCCATCAGAAATCAATCTCCTAGGAATAACAGCCCATATGCAATACATTATACAAGGCAGTGAATATCCATGCACATACAACATACCTGTCACTGGAGGGAGAATTGCCAGCAGTGCGGAAGTTGAAGGTTTCAGTTGGAGTCAGAGAGTCAAGGGTGAGTGTGGAAGGTTAAACAACTCTCTTCTCCTCTGTTTTTTTTACATGCAACGTGGTTCCATGTATTGTATGTGCTTCATAGTCTTGTAAACATACGAATATTAGGGTTGGAATTAGCATCAAATTCATATAATAATAAAAGAAAATTCAATATAGCATCTGCTCAAGCCACTTGGTGGGCCAAGGCTTCCAACGCGACCTAGGCGATTGCCTTTCCTGCAGCAAATAAGGCGTGCTGTCCATAGTTGTCGAGGCTAGGTGATGCCTAGGCATCCAGTCGCATTGGTCACCTTGGTTGCCTAGGTGCCTTGTTGGTGTCATCGTGTCGGCTTGCATCCAGGCTCTCTCCAAAGCCTTGTGTCACCTAGATGCCATGACAACTATGGTGCTGTCACCCTGGGCTAGAGAATCCGCCTGGACACCCAGGCGGCACATTGACCACTATGGGCAGATCTGTGCTCCCTTTGGATGGTTTAATGTTAGCATTTTCTGAGTAACTTTCTTGTCCTTGTAATTAATTATTTTTCCTTCTCCTATCTGGTTCATTTGATTCTTCCTGTCAGACAATATGACTTTGCATGTTCATAGTTATTTAATTATTTTCTTCACTGATGAAAAAGTTTCAAAGTCATAATGAGGCTTCAAACTGATGTGATGAGTCAGATGCTTCCTTTGGAGTGATGTGTCTACTTCATCCAAAAGTTGTATTATAATTGCAGTATTGCACTTCGTTTTGAATTAAGTGCTCAATAAGGGTCCTGGACGAATGTTATGAGTCATCATGGCATCATTAGCACTACCACGTGTTGAAGATTTCTGTTCAAACCATCTTCTAATTGAAGTTCTGAATATCTTCGAACCTCCACAAAACCCTAAAGCTTTTTTTCTTGCTGAAAACCTTTGGCCGCCGATTTGGAGTAGCCTGGCCATATGGCTAGGCTGCTCCTCACCTCCCTTCTCCTTCTCCCTTCCCCTTCTCTCTTCCTCCTCCTCCCCCTTTCTCCACTTTTTCTTCCTAGAGCAGCCTGGCCATATGGCTAGGCTGCTCCCCACCTCCCTTCTCCTTCTCCTTCTCCCTTCCCCTTCTCTCTTCCTCCTCCCCCTTTCTCCACTTTTTCTTCCTACGTTCGGTGCCAACAACGCAGATTGAAGCCTCTCAAACAGTAGTCTTGGGTCGCTCGCTTTGTATGGTTGCCGCCTGGCAGGTCGCCTCTTCTGCTAGGCCTGTCGTTCCCTTGGATGCCGGCCTTCTTGGTTGTCACCTTGTCGGATCTCAGGCTCGGTTTGGCTGCACCCGCTCGGTAGCCACTTCACTGGCAAGCTTCTCCGGCAACTGCTCGTTTTGCCGGCTTCTCTCTCGTTCATCAGCATCCCCCCTGTCATCGTCTGCATCGCCGGTGGCCGCAACCTCCTGCCGGTTCCGCTTGGCTCGCTTGGCCATCGGCCGTTTCGCTGCCAGCTGCAAGGTCGCAGCCTGCAAGGCTGCCTTCTTTGCTCGGCCGGCAGCCCCTTCGCCGTCACACTGCGTCATGGCGGTCTCCTTCTCTAGGCTAGCTTCTGGTTTTGGCCGTGGCCCTCCGCACGGCCAGCACCCTCCGCCTTGGTTGCCTCTGGCCGGTGGTTCCCTGACTTCGTCGTGGCGGCTAGGAAGATGATGTGTTGAGATATGTTGTCTAGGGTGGGGACCCTACCTGGAATTGTCTTTGTTGCCCTTCTTCTTTCTTTGGGCTTCATTGCTCTTGTTTTAGTCCTTGTGGGCTTTTGTGTTGCATTGGACATGCCCATGTGGGCTTTTGTCACCTTGTTCTTGGTGGCCTTATGGGCATGTGTTGTAGTCCTAAATGGACTTTTTCTTCCCTTTTGGGAGCTTTAATACATTTTATAATCACCCCCAAAAAAAAAAAAAAAACCATCTTCAGATTGACAAGGATCAAGAATACTTCAGTAACTAGAGTCCAAATGAACCCTTAAAATTACTTCAAAATTCTTTGCTGCTAATGGCCTTAATGTTTTCAATTTTGCCTTCATTATAATATGTTATCTACATGAATTCGACAGTGTATTTATTGTAAATAAAATTTGAACGAACTCCTTTGATGGAAATATTTTCTTCATTCTTTTTCTCTTCTCCTTTGGAAACCAGTTCTGTCTCAAATTATTACTCCTTGAAACCATAGTTGTCACGGCATCTAGGTGACCCTAGGCGTTGGAGGGGCCCTGGACATAAGGCGACCAAGGTACCCCCCCCCTAGGCCACACCTTGACAACTATGCTTGAAACCAATTCTCATCCACTGATGGTATACGGCAATCTATTCTTGATTCCTGTATTTACAAGCTCGAGAAACCAGGCATTTCAAACTAAGGTGCCAGACATGATGCCAATCACAGCACTTTTATCTTAGTATTGGTGGTTTGCATTCATGGAATATTAATAGTGGTAGTTATATCTTACTATATTTATGAAAGCATTTATATATATTTGTAATAGTAGTATCCATACATAAAATGTTGTTTTATTGATTTGAGGCTTATCTGGATGCTTGGAAGCTTTTACGTTCTATGTCATATAAAGCACTTGTTAAAGTTCTTGAGACTTTTTGTCTAGGTTCTTGCTACATCAGCGGGAAGAAATGCTAACACTGGATCGGAACATGATTCCCTGAATGGTGCTGATGGTGATTCTAGATTATATTATGAAGAAGCTGATGAAAACATGGTTGCTAGCTCCCATGACAGGCAGATACCAGGTTCCACCGTGGACGCTCCTAATGTTGTTCCTAAGAGAGATAAACATCTCAGATATCGAACCAGGGTTTTTGCTGCAGAGTATGTGACTGTTAACCTAATATTCTTAAAATGTTTCAAGATATTGCTCCTCCTGACTTTTCTCAACTATTATCCTGGTGCTCTGTTTCTTGCTTTTCCAACATGCATCATTATACTTAATAGGACAAGAAATTTAAGTTTACTATGTGTGGGTCTCATGCTTGCATTCTCTTATTACAAGTGTTTCCATGGTCAAAACTTTCCTGTTAAAAATATTTTGCTCCAATGGGAACACAAATCATCTCTTAATCAATTCTTGGTTGATGATTGTCACAGGGGACTGCTAGTTTCCCAATCCTGATGTTTGATTTTATATTATTTTATTAAAAAAAAAAAAAACCATAACTATGCATTTTGAATTGAATCTTATGAAACATTAGGAAAATAAAAATGGAAAGAAGTCTTATGGCCATAAATGTCTCGTGGACTTTAGCCTCAGTTAAAATCTTATTCCCTTTTTATTTAGTTGATTTCATGATTATTTAATTAATGGGATTCTCATGCTCCTGGGTTGATATTTTTTTAATCCCTGGAACTCCAGGACCACAGGCAGTGCTACCAAATTATAATCAATGATTGAAATAAGATACAACATAACTTCTTTTTCTTCTTTTTTTTGGGTGGGGGGGGGGGAGGGGAGAAGGGGGGGACTAGACCCATGGAAGAAGAACTTGCGAGATCTCGACGAGTTTCTCGCTTTTTGAATTTGTCAAGATGAGATGCTACACGAGTTGAGAAAATACACCATCTCGGGCAAAATCTTGCTTGAGTCGAGATCTCGACCCGACCCAGATTTCGACCCTTTTTCCTTTAAAGACTTCCAGAACTCGACAGATCTCGTGAGTTCTCTGTCGAGTTCTACTGAGACTGCCTTTTTTCCCCCCTGTGAGCTGCTGCTGCCTTATTTTGCACCTGGATTTCAATGTACAACCTGTCGGAGACTACATTCAGCTACAAAATTGAAAGATTTGCACATTCCCAGTCCCAAACCAGCCACACCCATACATGCCTCAGTATGACAGTAGCAGCGGATCTCACGCCTCATGGCAACCAGCTCTTCTATACCCTAAGACAGGAGACTTGGAATATGTTGATGATAACACTTATATGAGTTCTATGGCAAACTATGTGCAACACTACTATAGCATTATGACATGGGAAGAGTATGTGGACCGAATCGTTCTGAATGAGTGATTCGGTCACATATTATAGAATGATAGATGTAATATGTTAAACAGATTGACACTTTAACATTTGTAATGTTTATTTAAGTTGTTTTATATTAATTGTATGATTTGATTGCTTTTAATTACTAAACTATGTCTAGAATAGGGCCTATTAGTACGTCGTCGCCTACCAACCTAGGGTCCGAAGTGAAACTCTTATTTGGACTTGTTTTTGCAAAAACTGATAGTGCCATTGTGCTTAAATGGCCTAAAATAGGGTGAGTACCAAGTTTCAGCCCCAAAATAAGTCTAAAACCCATCGAAACCAGCCATCGAGTTGGAAAAAAAAATTACCCCAACTCTCTATTTTGGTTGGTCGAAACTTGTACTCGAGATGAGTTCTTCTTCCTTGAAAATTGCCGCTTTGGTTTTTTTTTTTTTTCTTCCAATTTTTAATGTATCAGAAACAAACTTTCTCTCTCTCTCTCTCTCATGCAGTGAAGGTGGAGTCCTGAAAAAACAGGTTGCCATCATTATTACCCCATTCAGGAAAATCAATCAGTGGTCCAAATGGTACTACTCTTCAATTTGAACAATGCAATCAGAATAAAGATGTAATATTCTGCTTTCCTTGTGGATACAATCAAACTGCAGTCAAATAGGTTGGTCTTATGGTCCTCTAAAACACTGATGGAAATGCCAAAAGAGGAGGTACTGGACTTCCTTTTCAAGGATGTTAATGGAAGCAAAGGTGGATGCAGAGGAGGTGGACCGCATGGAAGATGATAGATTCAAATGATCAATTGTGGCCTCTATTTTCTTTGTTTATTGAAGGATAGCTGAATTGAAATCTTTGGATGATGTAACATTAATAGATAAGTAGATCTCCCCCTGCTGGATTGTTGAAATTATATTTGGATGGATCTGACATAGAAAGGTGCTTGCAAGTACAGAGAGCCGAGAGAGAGAGAGAGAGAGAGAGAGAGAGGTGATTCATTCCTCACAAATCAAAAAGTCTTTGTCTCTTCCTCGATCTAGTAGTTTCCGTGAGAGGAGAAAATAGAAGGGACTCTTCTTGTGAAAAAAAGAAAAGGAGAAGATTTTTTCACTGCGCAGAGATTTTTAGGTAGTGGAGGAAACTAGAGTGAAGTAATATTCTCAGGAATAAATTAATTTTATTAAAGAGAAAAAAGCAAAGAAATTAAACTTATTTGATTTGGTGTATTCCAAGAGTGCTTGGACGGTATACTGGTTATGCATTGAGATCTGTACTTTGGATCCAAACCGGAAGGGACTAATCCAAAGATCTCTCTGCTAGTCACGTTCTACTGTGTTGGTGGAGAAATCTGTGTTGAGCAATCCCCGAATCAGTTATCATTCCCACGATATCTGGATTCCTACCCTGTTTCAATGGTAGCCCCCCCGACTCATACCATCTTCTCTGTTCTTCGAATTCGATTTCTGTGAGATGCATTGACCCATCAAATACAGAGAAAGGAGACGAACTCCAACTGAATACTCTATAGCTTCCAATTTGCTTGCTTTTGACAGTGAACAGAACCATGGTAATGGGAGCTGGTCACCACCATGCCCCTTTTCTTTTTCTAAGTGGTAGGGTTATCAGTTGTGTCACCTGGTATGAACCGGTAAGCTGTAAGAAGTGAGCCAATAAGTCCGGTTACAATAATATATTGTAACCGGGTTGGTTACAAACAGTTTAACCCTCTTCTAAATGTACTCAATTTATTCAGATTCTCTATTTTCATCTTTGCTCATAACACATCAGACAAGTTTGAACCATTTCTTAATTGAAAGTGCAGGTGTTTAAGCCATCTACCTGCAGCTGTTGGCAATGATCCCACTCATTTTGATTTGTCATTGGCAAGGAGAAGATCCACTAATGGACAATCTTCTGGTGATTGGCTAGTGTTGCACATACAAGAGCTAATTGCACTTGCTTATCAGGTCCTAAATATAAAGCAAAGCATTTGATGTTACATTGATTTCAGCGGACAAATCTTATACATTGCACATCTAGATCATGATTATGGATATTTTTGTCTGTCTAATTCTCTTTGCCTCAGATAAGCACAATCCAGTTCGAGAACATGCAACCAATTGGTGTGGGACTTCTGACTACTATTATGGACAAGGTACATTGTATTGTCCAATGAATTCTTCAGTGTTCATGTGGGTTTTTGTTGTTGTCTTAGTAATTTCAGACAAAGAACCTTGGAGTATGCAATGCATTTATTCTTCTTACAAGGGAAAAAATAGATAGGCATTTTTCTTTTTTAATTTAATTATTGATTTTATTTACCCCTCTGAGGATAAGAGAGACACAAGAGCGGTGTGTGGTGGATTTGTTATCTCATAGTGTAATTCTTATGGATTCCAATAGTATTTTTTTTCAACAATATTTCGGGTTGTATGTTTTTATTTTTTATTTTTTTTATGGGGGGGGGGTGGTAAATAAAGAGTTCATTACCCAGAGCCCCAAAAGGGGAAAAGAAAATACAGGAGAGACATGAAATCCAGTTTTTGTTTTTGAACTGGGGGGTTTGACTTGTTATAATTTTATTTTTTAACTATTTTTATGTCCCCCCTCCCCCCGGTGTATCTTTTCCCCATTTTATTTTTTTAATAAATGTGCAGGGGCCAGCCCGGGTCCCAGATAATATTCAGGTTTTAAAAAAATATATAGATATTTTTTCTTGGATTCAAATAGGGAGTATTTGCTTATTAATGAATAATATCTTACGTAAATGAAATAGCAAATATGACAATATTTACTTAATACCACTAAGGCGACAGTCGCCTAGACCCCAAAAAATCCGCCTGGACGCCTAGGCGAGGCCATGCCAACTATGCTCTTAATACTGACTAATGAACAATGAAGAAAAACAGAAGCAAGACATGTTTTGTTGCTCTATATACTCCTGCATTATGCCATATGTCCATATGTCCATATTACAAGTGCATTAGGAGCTCTGATAGCCACTTTAAATCCCTTGGACTGAAGTTCCTCCAAGGTGAGCAGTGTGAGCACTTTATTCATAGAACCAGCCCATGCAAACCCATTCAATCTTGGAGGTGCTTTGGATTTTCAGACAACAGCCCTATCCTGACACTCTGTAACATGTCGAATCACTACTGATTGACAACTACAAGAACATAAATGAAGGATAATCTAAGGTGATTGTCCTTGCTTGGTATTACTGTAACCTTTTTTGGTGGGCTTTGGTGGTTGGAAGGAGATTTAGTTAAGTTTTGCTTTACCCTCTTGTTATCCAGTTAATTTCATGTGATGCTTCCTTTTCATTTATCCATTGTATAATTTTACACTATTTAAGATTCTTATATCCTTTTTGATCTCCTGTGCAGTTTGAAATGATACCAGACCCTGAGCTTCCTGGACATCTTTTAATGGAACAGTATCAGGTCTGTTAAAAAGTGTTTTTTTTTTTTTAATGTTCGATTAATTTTTGCACCATGCTGCTTGATATTAATCCATGCCAATATCTGTTCTTAACAGAAGTTAATTCTAATGAAGATATGAAGAATTTCTTTTCATTTTAGTTGGTATGCTTATTGCTAACTTCAAGTTATACATGTTTGATTAATCAACTACAAAATGAACTTCAGGCTCAACTTGTTTCTGCGGTTCGCACTGCATTAAATACATCTTCTGGTCCTCTGCTCCTTGAGGCGGGCCTGCAGCTGGCCACTAAGGTTCAGTATACAGAAATTCTCCGTCTTTTTGATTCTATATTTGTCAATGGTAGATTTATACAAATTGGAATCCATGATATGTTTCAGATTCTGACAAGCGGCATTACTAGTGGGGATCAAGCTGCAGTTAAACGCATATTTTCATTGATTTTACGTCCGCTGAATGACTTAAAGGACCTGTACTATCCATCTTTTGCAGAATGGGTCGCATGCAAGGTATGCCTTTCCATTTCTTTTAAAGTCTCTGCTGCACTTGAAGAGTCGAAGTAGTTCAACATTTCAAATTGAGGGATTATGGTCTTTCATTTGGTGGTGCTGTATCTTCTTTTGCTTCTAGAAGCCTCTAACAATTTTTTCCCCCTTTGGATAGATCAAAATAAGACTTCTGGCAGCCCATGCCTCTGTCAAATGTTATACATATGCATTTCTGAGGAGACAACATAGCAGTGTTCCAGATGAGTATTTATCACTGATACCCTTATTTGCAGAAAGTTCAAGAGTTCTGGGGAAGTACTGGATTGGGATTCTGAGGGACTACAGTTTTATTTGCTTCCACCTAGAATCTAAGAGTGGTGTAAGTTAAAAATTCAGAGATGTATTATCCTTTTTGTTTTCTTAACTGCTGAAGCAATCCCCTTATTAATTTTTCCTACCTCAACAGTGTGAGCATTTCCTTGATGGAATTCAATCTCTTCTGGTTTCATCGAAGTTGCGGCCATGTCTAGAAGAAGCCTGGCCAGTAATTTTGCAAGCAATTGCACTCGATGCAGTTCCTGTAGGGCTTGATGTAAATGCATGTTCCAAAGAAACTGGTGAAGATATTGCGACAGCTTCTTTAATATCTGGATACAGCATGGTTCAATTAGACTACAAAGAATTTCAGTTTCTTTGGGGATTTGCACTACTTGTTCTATTTCAGGCACAAAACCCAAATGTGGGTAAACAAATTATATCATTAAGAATTGCAAAAGCTAGATCTGCTGGAGATTCACCAGTTAGTGAGGAAAATCATTTGGATCTGAAGTTTAATGAAATAGTACTACCAGTGTTTCAATTTCTCTCAACAAAGCGATTCTTTAGTTCGGGTTTTCTTAGCTTGAATATCTGCAGAGAACTACTACAGGTCATGATCTGTTTCCATTCCCTGTCCCATTTGCTTATTTTTTGTCGTTTGCTATTGAAGTGGTCATATTTTTTGAGCATTTTAATTTGATTTTCTTCCAAACATAATGTGAAGAAAGTGGAGAAATAATTAGAGAGAAGTAAGGATTACCCAAGAATTACTCTAATTATTCTTAGATGGTTGCTTTACTCCAGCTGAAGGCTAACAGTGGCATAAACAATACCAAACTTTCATTGATTTGGAAAAACAGAGCATACATTTCTTTATTGACTCTCTTGTATATGACTTGGATTCAAAAAGGGCTTACAGATCAAACTTCTTTTTGTAACATAGTCCAAGACTTAAACCACCGGTGTGGCCCGTGGTTGTTCTCGACAAGGTGTTCATATTCTAATTGATCAAGATTTTAAATGGTAGATGCATAGTTGTCAAGGATACTAGGCGACCCAAGGCGTTGGAGGGGCGCCTGCCTACACATTGCCTAGGCGAATGCAATATGATGTAATATATACATATTCATCGAAAGCAAAGCAATAAACTTAAATCAGCGTAAAGTCATGAAGTGTCAACAAGGCGTGCTATCACCTTGGACCCAAGAAAGAGCCTGGACGCCTAGGCAGCGCCTAGACAACTATGGATAGATGCATTATGTGCGGAGTAAAATGTCACTAGGGATAATAAGAGCTTTTTTTTTCCATTTCTTTTCTCTGTGGTGATAGCTTGTGGAGGGTATACTATGGCTAGAATCTCCATAAGTGGTCTTCATGCCTTGGCTAGAGATTGGGCCAAAAGGGGTTCACTGGGCAACATGCTTCTGATACACTTTAGTGAGAGGAATCTAATTTCACACATTAGAGTGTATCTAGAACAAGTGTGAGATATGAGAGAGAAAATAGAGTGAAAAATGATAACATCCATCTCGAATGCATATATTAAGTAAGCAGCCAACCTTGGGCTTTGACACAGTTCCTCAGTAATGTGAACTTTTCACAAGTCCTTATATTATGATCCCTTTTTTGGTTTAAACCTCATGGGGTTATGCCAATCTGTCATTCATCCGCTTCTTTTAGTGGTGCCTTTGTAGACCTGATACAGGGGCTAAGAATCTGGAAGGTGATGCTTCGACTAAAGCGGGTTGAGGTTTTTTGGTTTTTAGATATCGTTTCTCTGAGCATAGACTTAACCTTTCATGATACCTCAAAGGCTCAGATTATATGTGCAGCTTGAACCTGGTGACCGAGAGTCAATTTTTTTTATTCTTTTATTTTTTGCTTCAGCTGTATTTGGTAATTGAGTTCACTTGATGTATTTTATTGTTTGAGGTCATTGTTGCTTTTCTGGGTTCATGTCCACAGGCATGTTGTCTCTAGTTCAAACATTTTCATTTTGAGGACTGTAATTTGTATTATACATTGTTAACATGAAACTCATGTAACTCCTATCCTCACTTGTTCAACTTTGGATTTTCCTGGGTTATTTGAGCTGGAAAAACTTACCATCCTTCTACATAGAGCTTTTATATTGCCATATGGTTCGTTTCTGTTTTTTGTTTCCTGATTTTTTTCTTCTTATCTTTCTATCATTATTTTCTTTTCATGCTCTGTAAGACGAGAGTTTGGAGTGATCTGCTTTGTCTACCACCCAAACTCTCTTTATCTTTTGCTGCTTCAGATAATGATATAAGTTCATGAGCGTGTTTTCCTAAATACCTTTTTGCCAGGGTTTTGGTTATGAATACCCGTATGAAGTTTATAAGTAAAATCTATGCATCCCTGCATGAGACATTATACAAAATTTACATCAGCAGTAATACTTTTTTCAACTGCTTTGGAATTTATATCATTGTTATTCAATATTGAATCTAAATAGTATGTTATTTTTCTGTGAGGTACTTTTTTATGACAGGTTTATCATTTTCAATGGATGCAGGTCTTTACGTATTTCATTCACATGGAAGACTCATGGAGTACTCTTGTGATATCCGTTCTATCACAGGTACATACAGAAAATTTTCAAAAATATTAGATGCTTCCTGGTTTTGTTTGGAACTTGATGGCAATTTTCTGGAATTGTTATACTTGATACTCATTGTTGTTGTCTTGTTGATTGGTTGATCTCCAATGCTTTCCAACCAATCTGTAAAGCCATATGTTACCCATCCAATAATTATGCCAACTCAGAGATGTTGTGGCCAACGTCCATTGCTTCTAGCTGCATATTCCTACTTAGAATCTACACTAGTAATCATCTGTCTTCTCTGTTCCAGATTCCATCTGATGATCAGTGGGAAAATGGTTCCAAATCCTTACAATTTATGCAAACAAATTTATATTGTTTTGCATCTTAATTGCTTTTGTTGAACAGATTGTGCAGGTGTTTCCTCAAGATATTTCTGAAACTGAAGGTTTTGCCTTTCTAGGGATAGAACTTTGTGCAACTTATCTTTATAAAATATTGCAGAGGTAGTCATTCCATCCAGAGTTTATTTGGAACAGTTATTTTCTCTGAGCATAGAATCTTGGTCCAGCATCATTTCAAAATCATTAGAACTGTTGACTAAGATTTATTTACTTATGCAGTCCCTGTGCAAGTTCACATGATCACTCAACTCATGAAGATTGGATTTCTGTATTATTTGTTATAGCTGAGACACTCATAAGGCGTGTTGAACCCAAGGTTTGGTAATCATATTCATATTCATATATGCCATTCGTAGCACATAAAACCTTTTATATCCTAGGGGATTATTTCATGATAGAATTTTTTTGAGAGAGATATTATATGTTTCCCCTTTTCAGTCTCAGACATTTCCTGCCTTTTTTCCCATTAATCCTAATTTCTAATTTCCCCCTTGATATGCAGAAACAGTTGAACTTAATGCTGGCTTTTCTTTTAGCTTGCTACAATTGTCTTAAAGGTGGTTCAACTGAGTCATGCTTTGCAAAAGTTAATGCATTTCTCACACATATGGGACCGTTATTAAAGAATTATGTTAGGGGTAAGCAATTTAACTGATCTTACACGCCTGTAATATTTCTGTTTTTTCTCTGTTTAAAACTTGTAACTGAAATATTTTCAATATTTTATTCTATTTCCGTGAGGCTTGCTGACCACAGAAACTAACACATGGGCAACGTATGGGCCTAAAATAAAGTGTTTGATCATTGTCAAGAGCCTGGGAATTTTGAACTACAACCCCCCCCCCCAAACAAGAAGGAAAGCGGGGAATAAAAACCCAAAGGAGAAGAAAAAGGTAAACACAAAGGGTGCGCCCAGTGCGCGAGGCTCCCGCAACTGTGGGGTCTGGGGAGGGTCATAATGTACCTGGCCTTACCCTCGCTTCGCGGAGAGGCTGTTTCTAGGGACCCGAACCTATAACCACTTGGTCACACTCATGGAACTAAATCTCGGTCGAATCTTGCAGTTTCCACAGAGATATCTCGGTTTCGCAAGAAACCGAGATGAGATGGTCATTGACTTTCCAACTCGACCAATTTCAGCCTGTTTGGACCAAATTTCGATAGTTTCGACCTGAATACCTATATAAGTTTCATTTAACCCCATTGAAACTTGAGGAAACCTGTCTGGACCCTAAAACCAGGACAAAGTTTTATTTATACCTAATATTATTTAAGTAATTAAGTAAATGTTTTTATATTTACTTAAGATAATATTCAAGCAAAAACCCCAGTAAGTGCTAGAAACCAGGATAGACTTTTATTTATGCCTAATATCATTTAAGTAAATGTTTTTATATTTACTTAATATATTATTCATAAATAAGCAAATACCCTCCTATTTGAATCCAATAACAATAGTTAAAAAATCATATTCTAAAAGGATAGAAAGTCAACCCCCTAGTTCAATAACAAAAACTAGATTTTCGACGGTAGGTGCAATTTTCAACTTTAAAATGCTGTGGATTTTCTCAAATCTAAAAATTTCGTAAATCTTAAAAATGATAAAACATTGCTAAAAACCAAAAATGCGGTAAAATATTCATTTGTTTTGATGTCTAAAAACAAATGAATATTTTACCGCACTTTTGGTTTTTAGAATTGTTTTATCATATTAAGATTTATGGGATTTTTAGATTTGAGAAAACCACCAGCATTTAAAAGTTGAAAATTGCACCTACCACCGAAAATCCAGTTTTTGCTCTTGAACTGGGGTTTGACTTTTTATCCTTATGGAATTTGATTTTTTTAATTATTTTTATTGGATTCAAATAGGAGGTATTTGCTTTTGTATGAATAGTATCTTAAGTAAATGAACTTAAATGATATTAGGCATAACTAAGTGTCTGTTCTGGTTTCTGGCATAAATAATTGTCTGACCTGGTTTTTTGCATAAATAAGTGTCTGTATACCAAGGTTTCCCACCGAGATCTCAGTGAGACAGTACAATCTTCTTATTTCGCCCAAGGTTCAAGAACTCAATTCCGGTACTGGTTTTGCCCAACCAAAAAATCGAGTTGGGCCGATATCTCAACTAGTTGGTGTAAATTTTTTTGTTTTTTTTTTTAACTCGAAGGCTGGTTTCGGTGGGTTTTAGGCCTAGTTTGGGCCTGAAACTTGGTACTCAGCTGATTTTAGGCCATTTAAACGCAATGGCAAAAAATAAAGTCCAAATAGGAGTTTCGCTTCGGAGTATAACATATTACATTTATATCTATCATTCCAAGCCATGTTACCGAAGCCATAATTCTAAAACTCGCAAGATCTCGGTTTTCCAAGGGGTTGAGACGAGATCTCATACGAGTTCTAAAAGTGCAATTTATCGGTCCAATCTTGACCCAAACTCCTTTATATGAGTGCTAGATCTTGAGAAATTTTGGTATGGTGGGAAATCTTGGTATACAGACACCTACCTCTTGGTATAGACACTTTTTTATGCTAGAAATCAAGACATACACTTATGTATGCCTAATATCATTTAAGTAAATGAAATTGTATTTCATTGACTTGAGATATTATTCATAAATAAGCAAATACCCACCTATTTGAATCCAATAAAAATAGTAAAAAAATAAAATTCCAAAAGGAAAAAAGTCAACCTCCCCGTTCAAGAACAAAAACTGGATTTTCGGCGGTAGGTACAATATTCAACTTTCTAATGCTGGGGCTTTTATCAAATCTAATAATTCCATAAATCTTAATATGGTAAAACATTGCTAAAAACCAAAAGTGCGGTAAAATATTCATTTGTTTTGATCTCCAAAAAAATATTTTCATTCAGAGCGATTTTGACAGCATTCGCGCACACCAAATCAAGTTTGACCGGTACATAACTCCTTCAATATAAATCAGATTTTAGCAATCTTGGACTTGTTGGAAAGCTTTCTAATGCTTATTTAAGTTGTTTTACATTAATTGAATGTTTTGCTTGCTTTCTATTACTAAATTATGTGTAGAGTAGGGTATTTTAGTACGTCGTCACCTACCAACCTAGGGTCCGAAGTGAAACTCCTATTTGGACTTTGTTTTTGCACAATCTGATAGTGTCATTGTGTTTAAATGGCCTAAAATAGGCTGAGTACCAAGTTTCAGACCTAAACTAGGTCTAAAACCCACCGAAACCAGGTTTCGAGTTGAAAAAAAAAATGTACCAACTCGATTGAGATCTCGGTTTTTCCCAAGGTCGAGTTCCGAGTTTTAGTACCTTGGCTGAAGCATGTAAACCTCTGATTGGAAAACATAGGATTCCCATGTCATAGTGCTGCTGCAGAATTGCACGTAGTCTTCAACACAAGTTCTCCGTCGAAAATCCTAAAAAATCAGGTCAAATGCACACTTCCCTCACTTCTCTATCGAGTTCACCGAGACAGTCGATTTCTAAAGAAATCTCGACTATCTTGATCGAGATATGTACATTATAAAGGTAAGTTTGGTCCAAATCTCGATCGATCCGAAATCTCGAACTGAGATCTCGACCGAGTTGGGGTAATATTTCTTTTTGCCTTAAGTCTCGTCTCGCCTTTTGCAAAAAGCGAGATATTACCGAGATCTCGGCAAGTTCTTGAACTATGATTTCGCCTAGCAGCTCATCCCGGTTTTTCAAAAAACCGAGATATTACCAAGATCTCGGCGAGTTCTTGTTCCATGGGAGGAGGAAGAGGGTTCTTGGGTGGTGACAGCACCACCCCAGGTTGGCTGCACATGGAGGCAAAAATTTAGATGGGGAGGCTAAGGTCGGGGACAGAGTAACAACAGAAATGATCATTCTGTTCAGTCGAAATGCAAATATTGACTAATGGCTTTGCTACTCACAACCTCAATTCCCAGAAAATACCTGAAAACACCTAGATTGTTCATTTTAAAAATTCTATCGCAAAAGAGACTTAACTTCCTCAATGTCGGAAGAGTCTACTAGAAATAATGATGTCATTAACATATACAACAAGCACAACAACCCTGGCATCACAGCAACAAACAAATACCAGATGATCAAAGTGGGTAAATCCACACTGAGTAACAACCATACTGAATTTATCAAACCAGGCTCGTGGAGATTTTTAAAACCATAAATTTCTTTATGCAATTTGCACACCTTACTAGTAATCTCCCCCTGAGCAATATAACTGGGAGGTTGCTCCATATATGCCTCCTCGATCAAATCTCCATAAAGGAAAGTGTTTGTAATATCGAGCTGATACAACGGCCAATCAAGATTAACAGCAATAGATATAAGCACCCAAATAGAGTTCAACCTAGTTACTAGGTAAAAAGTCTTGAAATAATCAACAACGTGCTTCTCAATGTACCCTTTTGTTACCAACCAGGCCTTAAGCCGCTCAACACAGAGCCATCAAGGTTATACTTGATAGTATACACCCAAAGACACAACACAACCTCCTTACCTGGAGGGAGATTAACCAAGGTCCATATCTTTTGAGAAAGCAAAGCTTATATCTCCACATCCATAGCCGATTTCCACCAAGGTACTAAAACTTGGGTCTCGGTACCAACTCGACTCTTGGAAAAATCGAGACAAGTCGAGATCTCGCCGAGTTGGTGTATTTTTTTTTTTCAACTCGAAGCCTCAACTTTGGGTCACCCGAGATCCGAGATCTCGCCGAGATATGTCGAGTTTTGTCCAATCAGGTAAGGTATTTAAGTGGTAGGTGGGTTAAAATAATGGGTCGAAACCGAGATCCAACCGAGATCCGAGATATTGCACTTTTGAGACTCGTAGGCAGTCTCGTCTCGACTTTTCCAAAAACCGAGAAACTCAGTGAGATCTCGCGAGTTCTCGAACTATGATTTCCACCCAGTATGAGAGAGTGCCTCAAGATGGGTTTTGGGAATGGAATGAGCAGACAAGGACAAAGCAAAATTATGAAGAGAGGGTGGAAGATAGACACAGAAACAAAGTTATAGGCAACTAAAGGACATTGTGTATGAGAACGCTTACCTTTGTGTAATGCAACGAGCAAGTCATCAGGTGTAGAGAAGGGACCAAGAATTTCATCCATGGGAGCTGACTGAGTAGAAGGCAGTGGAGAAGTAGAATCAGCAACAGGAGCAAATGGCTTAGGGAGTCGCTGGTAGACTTGCAGTGGCACTGGCCGAGATTAGTTCAAAATGTCCATAAAAGGAACCACAGAAGGTATTGATGGAGACTGAAAAATGTCAGTTCGTAGCTCTCGACCATCCGCAGAGAAGTATGGTGTACGCCCAAAAAATGTAACATCAGCACTTACAAATTGTTGCGGGGTAATAGGATCATAATAGCGATAATCCTTTGAGCATGCGAATACCCAAGAAGAACACATTTAATTGCACGAGTAGATAATTTATCAGCATCTGGTCATAAAACATGAACAAAACAAGTGCAGCCAAATACACAAGGCGGTAAGGAAAATAGAGCAGATTGAGGAAAAACAATGCTCATAGGAGACTTATTCTGAAGAACAGTAGAAGTCATGCAATTAATCAGATAACAAGTGGTTAACATAGCATCCCCCAAAAATTTGTATAAACATTCAGATGAAACAACAAGGAACAGGTAATTTCTAATAAGTGACAATTTTTCCTTTTAGCTACACCATTCTGCTGAAGGTATAAGAGCAACTAGTTTGATGTAAAATACCATGCTTAGAGCTAAAAAAAGATATGACAGGTTGAGCGTATTCCAATGTATTGCCTGAATAGAAAATGTTAATTGACGCATCAAATTGAACATTTCATTATAAAAGGATTTAAATACAAATAAAAACTCAAAATGATCTTTTAACAAATATAGGCAAGTTAAGTGAGAATGATAGTCCACAAAAGTAACATAATATATATGCCCAGACCGACTCTAAACCATGGTTCGAGAACTCGCGAGATCTCGCCGAGTTTCTCGGTTTCGTGAAATCCCGAGACGAGATGCCATACGCATTCTAAAATTACACTTTCTCGGCGAGATCTCGGTATTGTCGCGGTACACATTTTTTCCATTTTTTTTAGTTTTAAAAGTTCAATATCTCGCCGAGATCTCAGCGAGATCTTGGTATCGGGTTAGAACATGGTTTTTTACCCATTTTAATTGCCCATTTGACCCATGTGCCCATTTTTATTAAAAGAGGGCAATGGACAGAACTCGGAAATGTCAATAGTTCTGTCCATAGCTCTCTAAACAAAGGGGAAAACACTCAAACAGCTCTCTCCCTCAAATTTCTTCTTCTTTCTTTCAAATCTTGGGTGGATTGCATTGTTTGAAGTGAGATTCAAGTGCTAAATTGAAGATTCAACTCCAACAGTCCAAGAATCATCACCTATTTGTAGGATTCCAAAGTAAAACTCATATTTGGACTTGTTTTTTTGGCAAATCTGGGCATGCCATTGTGTTTAAATGGCCTGAAATAGGCTGGATACCAAGTTTCAGACCCAAAATGTGTAAAACCCACCGAGTTGGGGGTCCGAGTCAAAAAAAAAATAAAATGCAGCAACTCGCCGAGATCTCGGCTCGACTCTGTTTTTGGCTTGGCCGAGATGCCACCGAGACCCGAGTCTTAGAACCTTGCTCTGAACACGACAAGGACCCCACATAAAGACAGACTTGTAGACACATCCTATGTAGAGAAAGAAGCTCGGTGCCAAACTCATAAGTTTAACACTCTATTCTGGTGTAGACTTGCACTCAGAAACCATCTATTGGAGCTTGGAGAGTGACAAATGACCTAACCAACAATGCCAGTCAAAAGAAGAAACAAAACCAGACGAAGTAGACGTTGTAGTAGAAAAAGAATCGCTAGCCAGATAATATAAACCACCTTTCTCATGCCCTCCACCAATCCCTCCATGTCTGAAAAATCCTTGGAGACACAATAAGAAGGGTAGAAGAAAGCAGAGCAATTTAAAGCTTTAGTAACTTGACAGACTGATAATAAATTTAATGGTAAATATGGAACATGAAGAATCGAAGACAATGATAAAAATGAGTGGGAGAAACAATACTATGATCGGAATCTTGAGTATTATAACCATTAGCAAGAATAACCCGAGAGGGACGTCTAGTTTTATGGGAGAAAAAAAAATATCTGACTTACTGGTCATGTGGTCATGTGATTGGATGCCCAAGAGTCAGTCACCCAGTGGTAGGAGAGGAGGAAGCAAAAGCGCAATAGTACCTATGTGGGCAACTGTGGCAGAAGATGAAGAGGAGGACACCTCAAGTTGCTGAAGACGTTTAAGGAGTTGATTATTGTTAGTTATATGTCCAGAATACCGTAGGGGTATTCTGGACCTTTCTTCTTTCTCAGTTGTGTTTATTATTTCGTTTTAGTCCCACATTGATTTTGTAATCTTTTTTATTCATTCATTATGATTATAAATTGAAGTGCTTGGTGATCACATTGATTATCCAAGTCTTACCCTAATTCAGTCCTCTCTACATGGTATCAGAGCAAGCAGGGGTCACGGTATCGAGTCCCCCTGGGAGCGGGCAGGTGTTAAAAAAATTATTTATCCACCCGTGTCCCCCTTTGGATAGTCCACCGTGTTAGAGCTCCTATATGATATATATATTGTTGTTTCTTCCCTTTCCTACAAGGTCGGCCTTTTAGAGGAAGCGGTTTCTACATAGTATCAGAGCAGAATTCGAATTAGGGCCACCCATCATTAAATCTCGATCTCTCTTCTCTCTCCATCTCTCTCGGATTTCTCCTCTCCTTTCTCTCTCTTCTCCCTTGTTCTCTATTGTAACATAGGGCAGCACTGATGAGGTGATCATACGATCCAGTTGCTGCCCCCATTACCTCATGAATGATATTTAATTCTTCTCGATAAGAACCAGCCATTGCAGCCTGCAGAAATTGGAGCTTCAGTTTTTTTTTGGGATTGCTTCTACTACTCATACAAGGAATCAACTCCACTTTTGAAGACCACAACCTGCCGGCCGGATTCCTTATTGGTTCAAGTTCTTATCTCAGTTTTACAGCACTGTTTCAAGACCTCCTATGATCGATCTTCATCAAATCAGGGTTTTTGAAAAAACCCTGACAATTGTCGATCTAGGGGATTGGGCTCTCTATTTGTTCTGATTTTTTGCATGCTTCTTCTCCACTTATAAGGGGTCATTCGAATGCTATTTGGGCCTCCACAGTTCTGGTTTTCTGTGAAGACTCCTTGAGATCGATTTCACCATCATCAGGGTTTTTTTCAAAACCCTGACAACTATCGATCTTAGGGATTGCTGCTGATTATTGGATCTGTTTTTTGTAGGGTTATTTCCTCCATTATAAGGGCTATATTGACTTCAGTTGGGGTTATAATTCTGCAGTTTGGTGCCTTCTTATTCCCTTCATTGATCTCAACAAATCAAGGTTTTTTTCAAAACCCTGACCAATATCGATATGGGGATCCTACCTTGCTGCTGTTTCTGATTTTTTAGGGGCTCATTCAGCCTAGTATTTGAAGACATTAGTGGACTTCTCTGCTGCCAGTATGGGTGATTCAGCCAACTCCACAGCTACTTCGGATCATGATGGCAACAACAAGACAGAATATCACAGTTTTCCACTTAACCCTATTAAACTGGATGGCTCAAATTACCTTCTATGGTCCAGATCAGCCTCCTTTGCCATTTCTGGCCGTGGTCTCACCAACCATATTGATGGCACTAGTGTGAAACCCAGTGATAAAGGCCCTGCTCAGACTAAGTGGCTTGCCAATAATGGTGTTCTCATGTCATACCTAATAGGCTCTTTGACTTCAGAGTTACAGCATAATTTTCTTCTTCTAAATACTGCCGACCAGATTTGGGATGCTTGCAAGGAAACCTACGGGCAGCTTGGCAATGATGCCCAAGTTTATGAACTTCGACAGAAGGTACTTCACACTACTCAGGGAGATTTTTCTGTTTCCAAATACTATGCTATTCTCCGCAGTCTATGGCAACAGTTGGACCACTTCTCTGATTTTCACCCTACTACAATTGATGAAATTGCTTCCTATAGGAAGCATGTGGATAAGATTAGGGTCTATGATTTTCTAGCTGGTTTGAATGTGGAATATGATCCCATTCGTGTTCAAGTGTTGGGCCATAAGCCTTTTCCCACACTTGAACAATCTTATGCATTAGTTTCATCTGAGGAGAACCGTAGGGCTGCCATGTTGCACCCTCCTATTACTGGCAGATCTGCTCTCAAGGCTGCTGCTACTCCCACTCCTACACCTAGTTACACTGCTTCTCTTGGTGATTCTACTACAGGGACTGTTGTTTGTGAGCACTGTCACAAACCATATCACACCAAGGAGAAGTGCTGGAAACTTCATGGGAAACCAGCTGACTTTGAAGCAAAAAGGGCTGCCAAGACCAAGACAAAGATAAAGACCAAGGCTCATCAGACTGAGACTATTACTACAGCCCCTACTACTGACACTGGTCTATCCCAGGATGATCTACAGTGCACTCCTACGTATGCCGAGGTCTTCGCCGCCATCGCTCTACTACATCTCAAGCTACTCGCCAATTCTTCCGCTCATTCAGGTTCACACTTTGCCCGGTCAGGTATTCCTTTTGGAGGTCATTGTGCTTCTGTAGCCTCCCATCCTTGGATCATAGGTTCTGGGGCTACAGATCATATGACTGGTTCCTTTAATTTGTTTTATAAATATTCTCCTACTTCTGGGAAGGACAAGGTCAAGGTAGCTGATGGTTCCCTTTCATCTATTTCTGGAAAGGGAATCATCAACTGCACTTCCTCTCTTCCATTAACTTCTGTTTTGCACATTCCTAATTTTACTACTAACCTTCTTTCCATTAGTAGTATTACTCGTGATCTTAACTGCAAAGTTATTTTCTTTCCTTCTCATTGTGTGTTTCAAGATCTGGACTCTGGGAAGACGATTGGATTGGGTAAAGTGCACGGTGGGCTGTACCTGCTTGATGATGGTCGCTTCTCTCCACCACCATTACCTTCTCCACTATACCAGAACTCCATGGTCTCTTCTGAACTCTACCAGTGGCACTCTAGGTTAGGTCACCCCCCTTTAGGAATTTTAGCATATTTATTTCCTAGTTTGGTCACCCTACATACTAAGGATGACTTTTTTTGTGAGGCGTGTGTTCTGGCCAAACAAACACGTTCAAATTATCCTATTTCAAATAAAAGAAGTTCTTCTTGTTTTCAGTTAGCGCATTCTGATGCTTGGGGCCCTAATCGTAAACCCTCTATTTCTGGCCATCGGTGGTTTGTATCCTTCATTGATTGTCATTCTAGGAACACATGGGTCTATCTCTTACACACAAAAAATCAAGTTTTTTCATGCTTTCAACACTTTCATAAAATGGTCCAAACTCAGTTCCAGGCTACTCTCAAAATATTGAGAAGTGATAATGGAACAGAGTATAAAGAATCACAATTTCAAAAATATTTGGCTGACCATGGAATCATTCATCAGACTAGTTGTGTTGATACCCCTGCCCAGAATGGTGTGGCAGAAAGGAAAAATCGCCACTTGTTAGAAATGGCCAGAGCATTAATGTTTGCGAGGAATGTTCCGTCTCAATATTGGGGGGATGCGGTTATCACGGCAGCCTATCTCATCAATAGGGTGCCATCTCGGGTCCTTCACTCCCGTAGCCCCTCTGATATTTTGATTGGTACTTCCTCCTTTGTTGTGCCTCCCAAGGTGTTTGGTTATGTGTGTTATGCTAGAGATACTAAATCTCTAGGCAAACTTGAACCTCGGGGGCTCCGTTGTATTTTCTTGGGTTATTCTCCAACCCAGAAAGGTTATAAATGCTACCATCCCCCTTCCCGCCGTACCGTGGTTAGTATGGATGTTATTTTCCATGAGTCCATTTCTTATTATTCTTCGCTACCTCTTCAGGGGGAGAGTGCTGGTGAAGATGTGGCTTTCGAAATTCCTTTACCTGAGGTGCCTCTGGCTGCTGCCCAGCCATCTTTACCACCCTCGGCTGCTGTCCAGCCCCCTTTTCCACCTGCGGCTGCTGCCCAGCCCTTTTTGGATGCTTCCCATCCAACTTTGGATGCTGCCCATCCTACTTTGGAGACTGCCCAACAACCTCTGGCTGTTCCTCCCTCACCTAATGGGAATCCTTTACAGGGGGAGACCATAGAAAATAGTGTTGTTAATATTCCTATTCAGGGGGAGCTGACTCACCGAGAGAACTATTGGTGAATTTGAAGAGAATTGACAACTCCAACATGATCACCTATACAAGGGGCGATCCACCAGAGGGCAGTTGCATCCCACTGTAGCACCAGTACCCATCCAATTGCCGGCTCCAGACACAAATCCTACATCTCCTGGTAATCCATCTCTTTCCGACCTACCTATTGCACTTCGCAAAGGTACTAGGACTTGCACTTTACATCCCATATCCCATTTTGTTTCTTATAACTCTCTTTCTCCCTCTTTTCGTGCATTTGTATCTTCTCTTTCCTCTATCTCGATTCCTAGAAATTGGCAGGAAGCATCTACAGATGGAAAGTGGAAGGCAGCAATGTTGGAAGAAATGAGAGCACTACACAAAAATAATACGTGGGATCTTGTGGCTCTTCCTCTAGGGAAAAAACCAGTGGGATGTAGATGGGTCTTCGTGGTTAAACAAAAAGCTGATGGCTCGATGGATAGGTATAAGGCACATCTAGTTGCAAAGGGGTTCACTCAGACTTATGGAGTTGACTATCAGGAGACCTTTGCACCAGTGGCAAAGCTCAACACCGTCAGGGTGTTATTATCTTGTGCTGCAAATCTTGGGTGGGATCTTCAGCAGTTAGATGTCAAAAATGCCTTCCTCCATGGAGAGCTTGAGGAGGAGGTATATATGGACATTCCACCAGGTTTTTCTGATGACAGGACTAAGGGCAGGGTTTGTAAATTGAAGAGTGCCCTTTATGGTTTGAAGCAGTCACCTAGGGCCTGGTTTGGCAGATTTCATAAAGCTATGATTTCAGCAGGTTACAAGCAGAGCAATGCTGATCACACTTTGTTTATCAGACGGCTTGGTAACAAGGTTATTCTTCTCATAGTCTATGTGGATGATATTGTGGTCACGGGTAATGATGATGCTGCAATCAGGGATTTGAAAATTCTTCTTGGCCGTGAGTTTGAGGTCAAAGATTTTGGTCCCCTAAAATATTTTCTAGGGATAGAAGTTGCTCGATCTTCAAAGGGCATCTTTCTTTCTCAAAGAAAATATGTCCTTGATCTATTGACTAAGACAGGGCTACTTGGCTGTCATCCTTCAGATACTCCTATGGAATCTACTACAAAACTTAGGGAGAAAAAGGGTGAGCTTGTTGACAAGGGTGCTTATCAGCGATTAGTGGGCAAACTAATCTACCTTTCTCACACACGCCCTGACATTGCAATTGCTGTAAGTTTGGTGAGTCAGTTCATGCATGATCCCTATTCCTCTCATATGGATGCAGTCCGTCGTATTTTGAGGTATTTGAAGTCTGCTCCGGGAAAGGGAATCCTTCTATCTCCCAATGGTCACTTGAAGATTGAAGCCTATACTAATGCCGATTGGGCTGGTTCTCCTGATAGAAAATCTATCTCTGGCTACTGTTCCTTTGTGGGTGGGAACCTTGTCACATGGCGTAGCAAAAAACAGAATGTTGTGGCAAGGTCTAGTGCTGAAGTCGAGTTTCGCGCAATGGCACAAGGAATTTGTGAACTTCTGTGGCTTAGAGGATTATTGTAGGATATTGGTGTTGCTATCCATCTTCCAATGATGCTTTATTGTGACAATAAAGCAGCCATTAGCATTGCTCATAACCCTGTCCAGCATGATCGTACTAAACATGTGGAGGTTGACCAAGATTTCATCAAGGAGAAGCTTGAAGCTGGCCTCGTTTGTGTTCCCTTTGTGAAGTCTACTGATCAGCTAGCTGATGTGTTCACTAAGGGATTTAGTAGCAAGCTGTTTCATCCTATCTTAGTCAAGTTGGGCATGCATGATATATATGCTCCAACTTGAGGGGGAGTGTTAGTTATATGTCCAGAATACCGTAGGGGTATTCTGGACCTTTCTTCTTTCTTAGTTGTGTTTATTATTTTGTTTTAGTCCCACATTGATTTTGTAACCTTTTTTATTCATTCATTATGATTATAAATAGAAGTGCTTGGTGATCACATTGATTATCCAAGTCTTACCCTAATTCAGTCCTCTCTACAATTATAATCATCTCGAGACGCAAAACTTGAAGGTCCAGCTCCAGATGTAGAGACAGTCTTGGTTTCATTCGATGACACCACATTAGAAGATTCATCAGTCATTGCTGAAGTTTCCAACTGCTGGGCCCACTCAGGTTTACCCTATTTTGCCCAACACTTGTCAACAGTGTGATTAGGTTTACCACAATGAGAGCACTGAAGGAAGGGCTGATTTGACCGTTGCCCTCCTTGACCACCAACTCCGTGTCCTCTTCCTCCCCCTGAACCGTGACCTTGACCAGGAAAAATTGAACCTTGTCCACGACCACTGCTATTAGTATCAAATGCAGAACTACACTTAATCGAAGAGGTGGAGTCAGACTTGGAAAGGGAAGGGGAGACAATTCTTTGAATCTGACAAAAAGCTTCATTCATCAATGCCACCCTTTCTCCAATGAGTAGCTGACTTTTCAGAAGACTGAAATTCATGATCTAAACCAGAGAGGAATTTAACAACTTGGCTCTGCATGCTGAGACTTGAGCATTTCAGGATCAATCAATAAAGGTCAAACATTCAATTCTTCCCACGTGCATTTAAGGGCACTGTAGTATTCTCGTACTGATTTCCCACTCTGTTTGAAAGAGAAAATTTCATATAAATCATAAACCCGATTTTCCTGGGAGTAAATCTCTCGTAGGTCATCCCAAACAGCTTTAGCAATGGCATGGAACATTACATTAGCTGCTGCTGACGGTTCCATAGTGTTCCACAGCCAGACAAGAAATGTATCGTCTCAGGCATCCAGTCCTTATGTTTAATATCATCAGAGGAAGGTGGAGATTAAGTCTGATAATCCAATTTTCCTTTGGCATGAATATACACTTTAACTGCCTGTGCCTACAGTAGATAGTTTGAAGCCCCACTCAATTTAATAGAAGTGATTTGGATGTTTACATTGTCCACAGAACTTTTTGAATTCCCCATTATAGCAGTATAACAAAAAACAGCAACCAAAAGCCAAGTAACGCCAAGGAAGTCGCAGACCACAGGGAAAGCTTCTGAGTTGAAGGGAATGCCACAATCAATAACAACTAAGACCACAATACACTGCCAGCAGGAAGGAGATGATCCAAAAAATATAAGCACACCAGAATTCCACTTGGAATCAGTAGCACAAATAACCAGACCACAATATATCTACTGCACATATTAGATAAAGAAACCAGCACAGGAAAAAGAGCCACGCGAAGGGACTGTATAGACTAGACAGTCTCAACATCAAACCACCAGCCACAAAGAATGAGCAGCAATAAAATAACAACCAAGCAGAAACCAAGAAGTCAAAGCCGCAAGAGCATAAGGCCAGAAATTAAAAAAAAAAATTTATAACAGCAAATCCAAGTATCCGATACCACAAATTTAATCGAATGGCGTGCAGTATATGAAGAATAATGACCCAAAAAAATCGGGGCAATCCAATGGCTAGATAGTAAGCTATGATAGAGGCAACAAGATAGAAACTTAAGGATTGCAGAATCAGTAACTATCAAGATACATCAATCTGCTTAGCTGATTGGCACCAAACTTGGAGCAATGGAAGAGCCTTGTCAACAGGAATGACCCACAAAATATCTCAAGCATCTGCTAGGTAAGTAGAGATATCATCAGTTGAAGGTTGCAGCCAAAAAGAGACAGAACAGGCAAACCGTAGGGAGCATATTGCTGCAGCAGCAGATCTTCATATGCATTAAAGATACATCAATGTACCAGACAATATTGGAATAAGGAACCTTAGTTTTTCATGTTCCAAGAACTAGGGTTCACATACAACCCAAAACACCCCCCCCCACCAAAAAAAAAACCCTAAAGAGGACTCTCAAAAAAGAATATGGATCGAATCTATTGCTTGTTTACAGTTCTGATACCATGTTGCAGTTTCAGACCTGGAAGAATCAATCAGAAGAAAAAGATACTGAGAAAGTGAAGTAGAAAAGAAGAAGAAAATAAGACAGCAAAGTACTGCCGAGAGAGACAAAAGAGGAGAGAAGAGAAAAAAGGAGGAAGATAATGCCAATTGGAGTAAAGTTTGGTATGACCCAATCGGCAGTTCCTCATCTTATTAAATAATAGGTCAACAATAAAATAAAAAGGACAAGTATGCCCTTATTCCCATGCATAGCCTTAAAACACCACCACAGTGTATGACAAGTACATCCTTGCAGTAGAATAAATAGACCATTTATTAACAATTTAACAGAGGTGATGGAGGAATAACATTTAACATTTCCCTTAACTATTTTGCCAACTAACAATAACAACCGGGGAAAAAAAAACGGATATGAAAGAAAGATAATCCAAGTGGCATGTCACATTCTGACCTGTAGGTTCTTCCTATGCACTGTTCATGGATCTTCAATGTCTTGTCTGACTCTCATGTTTATAGCATAATTTTATATATGACGATGATGATGATGATGACAATTTGTCAAGTATAGACTGATAAATCAAAGAATGTGTTTGTTTATATCCGTAATCTGCATAATGTAATGTGTTTGTAGGGTTTGTAGGAGTAGCTGAGACTTTTAATTTCTTATTGTAGATAAACCTATACTTGATGATGATGTTCTGGTCGACTTGAAAATCATCCTGGGAACTTGGTACAATGTGATTGCTAGTTTGACTGTGCATTGCATCACGGGTATTCATTTGTTAGAAAATAAGAAGTCCAAGCCATGCAAACTGCTACAAATGAAGCTTTCTTTTTGTCTTGAACAAACTTTTTTATTTGCCAAGCTGGCTCACGAAATTGAAGATCTTAGAGAGAAGAAAAACAATAACCACTTGTTTCTTAGCATATACAAACATTGCACCAAACACATCCGGATGGTTCTTACTGACTCTGATATTGAGGTAACAAAGCTATCCAGGCTTAACCATTTTCATTTCAAAAGTGCAGAAAGGAATATATTGGACATACTTTGTTACAGGTTCAAACAATTGGGTTGCAAATTCTGAAAAATGTTGCCCAGAGAGAACTGGGAGAAAGCTCTGGCAAGCAAAACAACTTTTTCATGTTCTTCATTGGAGAGTTTTTTGGAGATGTGTTCATGGTAGTCCAGAAGATGGTGAAGGTATTGTTTAGTTAAAAAGTTAAATATTCAAATTTGAATATTGCCTTTGAATTTCCTATGTGCTGTTTTTTATTGCAGGAACCGATAACTAGGGGATCAGTGTCTATCATTAGTGAATGCTTGAGATTGTTAGTCCTCCTGCAGAAACTCTCAGAAGGAAGCGAATGTCAGAAAGGTCTTATTAATCTGCTTCTAGAAGCCATAGTCATAGTTGTTTCTGCTGCAGCTGAAAATAATTCCCAAGTAATGCTAATTCAATTTGCAACAAGAAGCTAATTGCAATTTTCTGTTTCACTTCAAGATTCATCTTATTTCATGTGACTTGTAGGAACTGACTGAGATGAAGAATACAGCAGTGAGGCTTGTTTCACATCTTGCTCAAATTCCTTCCTCGGCAATTTACTTCAAGGATGTTCTGTTAGAGATGCCTGTGGCTCATCGGCAGCAACTTCAGGTATTCTTAATATAGAATCGGCAATGGCATACCCTTGCAATTCTATTACTTTTTAGATTGACGTCCAAATAAGTAAATTTGTGTATAGATACGTTATTATCTTACCATTTGCTCTCAGGTTACTTTTCTTTACATATCTAGACCTAATGCATGGACAAAAAACCAGTTGTTTATGCGGACATAATGGCCTCAATTGACCCTAAAATCATTAATCCGTTGTTAGTATTGTTTCTTGAGTGAACTTCTGAGTTATAAATATAAATTACAGAGTTTGAAGCTTCAAGTAGAAAGTTCAATGCACCATCTGTTTCAATACATTATTCCTTGAGTCGATTTCTATAATGGGGAACAGAATAGTACAACAGAATTAGGGATTCATGTACAATTTTTTTAATAACTAGTCAGTAACCATTACCTCTAGTTCATAATTAGAACTAATGGGGTGACTAACTCTTTGGCCCTCTAAACTGTACTTTCAGGGTATCATCCGTGCTTCTGTGACAGATGATCAAAATGCTACTCAAACCAGATCTACCACTGCACCTCCAATCATAAAGTTACCAATGCAAACTGTGCAGAGAGCGTTGAAGGACTCCGAAGGGTATTCTACAGCATCTGCAACAACACACTCAAATGAGGACATGGAGGAAGAAGATGATTGGGATGCATTCCAGTCGTTCCCTGCTGCTGCTGATGCAACTACTACCAATTCACGGGTAGAGAATACTGCTGAAGCATCCACCCTAGTTGAGAACTCCTCCACTCCAGATTGTGATATTGACACAGAAAATTATTGTCAAATATACTCTAGTTCTGAACCTGTGCTGCATAGCAATGAGACCAGCAACACACTGCAACAGGAGGGTAGTGAAGTGGAAGTGACATTGACCAGCCAAGGTGAAGAAGAAGAGAATCAAGAGCATGGTGATCTCAAACCTCTTGATGGTGCTGCAGACCAATTTTTTGAACAGCATCAGGAGGTGAAAGAGGAAAGAGCAACAGACCGAGGAAATTATCTTGGACCATTACTTGATGACCAAGTTGTGGGTGCTCAAGGGTTGCCTGAGAAGAACATTGTGGAAGATTGCAAACTGAGTACTGGAGAAGGCCAAGATGATGGAAATGACCTTCAAATATCCGCAGATCCTCTACCTCGTGAAAATTCTGGTGACTCTATTGAACCAGATGTGATTGGTGATAGTGTAACCGAGGTAGGCCTTGATCGGGGAACCAGACTTACTGATTTGCCCAACCACCCACCTTTTGAAGATGCCGATGCAAAGATACTCGATAAGAAACAATCCGGAGATATTAATGATAAGGAAGATAGATCAGTGTCTGAGAGCATTGACCAGCTTCAAGAAAATGTGAGGTCAGAACCAATGAAAGGCGACATTGATGGTATTAACCAAGAGTAGATTAATGCGATTTTCATATGAGTGGGAATACCCTTTGTTTTTTTTTTGTTTTTTTTTTTTTGTGTGAATGTTAACAGAAATATTTCACTGCTAATGCCTCATTAGATCTGAAGGAATGCTATTGCACTCTATAACCATCTAGCCAGGAGAATGATCCTTCACCTAGGAGGTGATAACAAACTTTTTCCCTCAGATCTACCATATTTGAAGTCCAAGAAATGTAGCCTCCTTAAGCTGGGGAAGCAAAAATAGCACATTCAATAGGGGACTCATCAACCATAACTACTAGCTGTTGGAACTTCGAGTAAGAATTAATTGGCCCATGAACCCCTGAGAAGAGGAAGCAGAGGAATTCCACCCACTAAAAGGCCAAGATTTTGGATGGAATAAACACCACTTTCCTCTCTGCATTTGGTGAGCACTGAGGACTCTAAAGTCCAAGACGACGACATATTTGGCATCATCTTTTCGAAGCAAGCCACGCCACCATTCCATACTACGTGTTTGGCAAACTTTATTTACCAAAATAGTAAGTGGCAAAATTTTATGATAAAAAATGTTTCTCTATTGGTAGCTGGTGACTGGTCACTGGTGGCAAGATGCCCGAGTTGCCAACTCTTTCTCACGTCTTGGATTGTAATCGTAGATCTGGTATCAAATTAATCTAAGGCTGTGTTTGGTATGCTACCCATTCTTAGAATGTGCATTCCTATTGTCAGAACCTAAAATTCAGTTTGGTATGCATTCCTATTCTCAGAACCTGTGAACATTGTTTGGATGGTCCAATGGCTAAGTCAATCTACCACACAATGCCCTTGGGATATGTTCACCATCTTATGGGATATTAGGCATTTTTCAGAAGAATTCAGTAATTTTAAATTATCCAAATAAGATCTTTTGTGTATTTTGCTCATAAACCAGCAATTCAGTCTAGATGTTCTAGGACTGCAGTTTGTATTTCAAACATTAATCTTATTTAATTATCATTATCCTTTATCAAAAAAAAATGTAAATTGTCCATTGAATTTTCATAGTTATCTGTTCTGATTGTTAAAGGTAACCAAAACGAAAAAAAGGGAAAGATTCGAAGGGTGATTCCTTTGTGGGATTTGTCTACAACTAGTCCTATTTGACGAAGAGAGGTGAGGTGAGGTGGGGAGGGGATAGAGAGAGAGAGAAAGAGAGAGAGAGGGGTGTGGGTGGGGAGGGGAATGCAAAAGCCGGGAGGCAAGTGGGAGATATAGAGAGGTGAGGCGGGAGGGAGATGCACAGGTGGGGAGGAGAAATCACTACCACATTCAATTCCAAGTAAAATGTTCAAACGTGAGATTTGATATATTAGATTGATGGTTATAAAAAACCCCATTGGTTGCAGTCAACTGGGAGGTCTTTAGTCTGCCTCAGGTGCGTGTCTTCCTTCTCTGGTGTATGCCCGTGACTTTATCTTCTTCCCTGAAATTGGTTCTTTATTTCCCTCTTCACCATGTCTAGAGATACCTCACGATCGTTTTCTCTAGTCCAAGCAAGTAACTCTTTGCCTCTCCCGGATCCACCGCTTGATGTAGATAAGGATGTTCTCTGTATGGACGACACGGAAGATCAACTTGGTTCTCATGCAGAGCTACTACTGGTTGGGAAGGTGTTTGATGGCAAACCCTATAGACGCCAAAGCTTGTTGCAGCTTAGCATCTAGGCCAATGTGTCCATATCACATTCATTGCCAACAACTACTTTATTTTCCATTTTGTCATATCTTCATGGACCCTACTCCACAGCTGTCCTCGCTCACACCTTACCTCAGTACACATCCCTACCACACTACATTCCCCGACAACTACCATTATTTGGCAGACACCATCTCATACAATAACGACAACCTCTCCACCATCCTTTCTGTTCCTCAACATTCTACCATTAATCATCATAGCAGGCTCCTCACCCCTAATGAAACAACCATTAATCTGCTGGCATCCCTCCATACCCATATCCTTCAACATCCGGGTCAGGCCAACCTGATCCAATCCTTTCTACCCTTATTATCTGGTAAGACTGGTATTTCCCTATCCAACTTGAGCCTCCAATCCATGATATTTCTACACCAAATAGACTCATAAACCTTAGCCTTCCATCTCCCCACAGGACTGGTGAAACTCTAACACTCATGGAGCCCACTCGACCACCATACACCCTACAACCCCAAAACCTATCACACTCTCTAGAGCCTACTCGACCCCCTATACAACCTCAGAGCCCATATAACTCACAAGAACCTGAACCCATACCCTATAGCCCCACCAATACCTACACCCCAATTTCCCTTCATTTAGCCATATTACACTAAGAACTGAGGATACAGATATGTAACCCCCAGGAACACACTGCACTAGATCAGTGACATCAGCCTCTCTCAAACTTCAAGCTAAGACAGCTAAACTTCAACAAGGAGATAATCAGGCGAAGAACCTTTGTCAAACAACCACTACGATTCATTTTTATCGAGCGGCCCCTTGGAGGTTAGGGGAAATAAGCCCCACGGTTCATTGTGAAGATCTTGAGCTCGAATTATCAGGGACTAAGGGTACCCCTGACCATTCAATCTCTTTCCCACCTCTCTCATTCCATCCAACCAAATATCGTTTTTCTCATGGAAACCAAATGTAAAGAGAGTAAAATTGAGCATATTACAAGATGCCTTCAAATTGCTTCTTCCTTCTTTGTCAATCCAATTGGCTTTGCTAGAGGCCTTACTGTGAATTGGGATCATCGCTCTCATATTGAAATCCTATATGCTGACACTCGTATAATCTACACCAATATAATCTCAAAATCTGATCCCTCTTTCTTCCTTACTTTTGTTTATGGTGAACGTGTTAAATTCCATAGACAATATGTCTAGGATAGGTTGATCTCTATTGGAAGTAATCATACTGATGATTGGGCTTGTATTTGTGAATTTAATTCTTTTCTGGCTTCGTACGAGAAAAATGAAGGGAATTCTAAAGGCTCTAGAGATGTTCAACAGTTCCGTAGTATGCTTAATGATTGCAATCTTATAGACATTGATTCTCATAGACCTTCTTATATATGGACTAATAAAAGACAGGGAGATGCCAATTTCAAGATCAAGCTTGATCGGGTGTTGTTGAATCAGGGTTGGTAGAGGATATTTATGGACGCTACTGTTGTAGTTTGTGCATCCATTGGATCCGATCACTTCCCGATTATCATAGACCACTGGGGGAAGGCCCTTTAAAATTAGTCCATTTAGATTTGAGTCAATGTGGTTCTCACACCCGAAATGCAAAGTTGTGGCCTCCAAAGCATGGTCGATTCAAAATTTGAACCAAGCAACTTAGCGTATTCATATTAAATCATCTAATTGAAAGCAAATCTTCTTAGCTTGGAATAAAGATACCTTCGGTAATGTGCAAAATAGATATTCTCTTGCATGAGTTATCGGCTTCATTTAGAAGGCACTCATCAGATATAATAACGTTATTTAGTTTTTCAAGCTATTGTTTTGGGGTTTGTTTCAATCCATGTAAGGACTTCATAAGCTTACAAACCTTTACGCAATTCATGGTCCTACTGTAGAAAATACTTTATTCGAATATGGTGATGGTGCAAATACATTATGTGCTTTTAATCCAACTCAAGCTTAAGAGACTTATTCAATGGTTACCGTTAACCGCTCTTGGTCCCAAATCCTTGGGGTTGCTTTTTCCAGTAAACGTTGGTTACATTTCTTTATGTTATTTATACCCGCAATTGCTTTATGGATGAGTGCTCTTGGAGTAGTCGGTCTGGCTCTGAACCTACTGGTTGCGGCCCAAACCGCCTAGGTCTGGTTTGGTTGAGCCAGGCGAGGACCAGGAGCAGGCCATCAACGTGGGGCCGAAGTCGTAAGAGAACTGCAGAGACGTGGCCGGCCCTGGCGGTTAGAGGGTGGCCCACGTGGCTGAGGTGCAAGCAGTGCCAGGTGCAGGTCTGCGTCTCACAGGGAACGAGGGTGATGGCAATATTGGTGGGGCCCACCACTGCTGCAGCAGTTGGAGTGAGAGCAGGGGTTGATGGCCTGCGTGGCAGCCTGTGATTGGAGCTCAAATGAGATGGGCCAAATGGAGTGGTTTTGGAGGGAACGGCTGCGCAAGCTGATAACTTCCGAGGCTTATCTATATAAGGAGGAAGGCTTATCCATGCAGGACACACAAACATCTGACAACCAGCACACTTCTTTATTTCGTTTACTCCATTTGTTTATTGCTTTGTTTGTTGCATTACTTTATTGGTGCTTGTTATCGATTGAGATCAAAGAGATGTACGGTCACATACTAGGAGCCGCAAGAGTGAACTCGCGGAGCCCACACTTGTATCTGGTATGATTGATTGATATAATTTCCATTTTGTCTCATTATTGTTTGTGTCTCAAGTTGCTTTTTGATTATTCTAAGATCTGTGGCATTTAGGGCTGTAGTCCATAATCGTTGGCTTAACCCAAAAGACCTTAGAGCTACTCAGGCAGGAGGGAAACCTACTAGCCTGGTAAGGAGTCAGATTAGGCTATTTTCGGCCTCGTTTGAACCTGCGCAAAGGTTCTGGCATGCCCGCATTATTCGTACTATGAGTATAACCCCGCGTGTGAGTGCTTGGGAGTTTTATCTCCAACAGATTTTGGCAGGCCCGATGGGACCCTCATAAGCCAACGACTGCTATGGTCAAACAAAAGAAAGGGCCAGGACGTCCTCGTATCCAAAGGGAAAATATGGTGGATGAAGAAATGGAGAATCCTACGGCAGCTGAGTTTGCAGACCAAGTTGAGGATGGACCATGCGGTTCACATGGCAGTAACGTCAGCCATGACTCAGCACATCAGCTGGCGGTTATGGGGGGTGGTATTGGATCTCACAGTCATAATCCTTCACCAGTTCTAACCACCGCCTCTGTCTCATATTCAGCTCCTTCTGGGTGAAGAAATACTTCAGACTTTTGTGCTCGTTGAAGATTTCACTCTTTTCACCGTATAGGTAATGTCGCCATATCTTTAATGTGAAGACTATCGCCGCCAATTCTAAGTCATGAGTGGGGTAGTTCTTTTCGTGTTCCTTCAATTGTCTTGAGGCATAGGCGACCACTTTACCCTTCTGCATTAAGACGCCATCCACTCCTGTTCTGGATGCATCGGTGTATACCACCATTCCTCCAGTACAATCTAGAATGGTCAAAACTGGTGTTGTTACTAGCCGGTTCCTTAACTCTTGGAAGCTTTTCTCGCATGCTTCATTCCATTCAAACTTGGCGCCCATCTTTGTTAGCTTTGTCATGGGTGCCGAGATGCGTGAGAAATTTTTAATAAACTGGCAGTAATATCCAGCCAAACATAAGAAACTTCTGATCTCAGTGGCACTCTTCGGAGTCTCCCACTCGAGAACTGCTTTCACCTTGTATGGGTCCACTTTAATGTCGTCTTTGGTGACGATCTGCCCCAGGAATCCAATTTGGTGAAGCCAAAATTCACACTTGCTGAACTTGGCATAAAGTTGGTGTTCCCGCAATCGCTGCAACACAAAGGTAAGGTGCCGAGCGTGCTCTTCTTCACTCTTGGAGTATACCAAAATATCGTTGTAAGTACTGTGGTCCTCGGGATGAGGGTTCCTCGGCCTTTTGGCGACAAGGATTGGATTCGATGAATAACGGCGTATTGTTCTGATATATCATCATGGGGATTGGGATCATGCTTTATAAAGAAATGGAGTCGCCACCTAGGGTTAGGGCCTAGGACCCAATGGATGTAGCCCTATCTGGGGTTAGCGGAAAGGGCTACATGATTCCATATGGTCTGGTCAGAGGTTCAGGGTAAGTAGTCAGGTTATGAGGGGGGAAGGTGTTAGGCACCCACCATGCCCGGATAAACCGGTCTTTCTACTAGATGCTGGTTTTCGAATATTCTCCCTTAATAATATATCCTATACTAACATGTAAGGCTAAGTTATGATGCACTCATCATGACAAAGAAGGAAAAATCATTTCCTACATACACTAAAACGAATTACTTTAATTGTCTACATGATGCCAAAAATAATAAGGAAGGAGCAACGGTGGACGTGGTTTGCCAGACCGACGTCATCAAGTATATGCTCACAAGCCCAACTTCTAGGGGGAGGGTGGGAAAATGGACTCTCGCACTGACAAAGTTCGCCCTCCAATATGTGCCCCAGAAAGCAGTCAAGGGGCAGGCGCTTGCAGATTTTCTGACAGATCACCCACCCATCAAGGCCGAAAGGGAAGTAATGGAGGTCTCCCTCCTCGGCCTGACGCCATGGAAGCTTTTCTTCGATGGGTCCAAGACCGAGTGGGAGGCCGGGGCAGGAGTTGTTCTGCGATCACCAGAAGGAACGGAGACTCAGGTTGCCTTTCAGCTCAACTTCCCTTGTTCGAACAATCAGGCCGGATACGAAGCTCTCATACTGGGGTTGGGCCTGCTTCGGGGCCTTAAGGCCGACACCGTGGAAATCATCGAAGACACGCAGCTGGTAATTAAGCAGCTGGTCGGGGAGTATCGATGTGAGAGCGAACACTTGGTGGACTACCTTGCGCAGGCCAAGAAGCTAGTCGAAGGATTTCAGGACGTAGGGGTACGCCACATCCCACGATCAAGGAATCAGGCCGCAAACGGGTTGGCACAGGCGGCGTCTGGCATCGGTCTGCCAGAAGGCAGCGCAGAGAAGATGATCATCATTGAAAGGCATACACGGTCCACGGTCCATGATGGCAGCTACTTAGAGGTCAACCACATCGAGGATATGCAACCTAACTAGCGAACGCCAATTGTCTAATACTTGAGCAACCCCGGGCTAGGGTTTGACCGAAGGATCAGAGATAGGGTGACGGGGTAAGTGCTGATTGCAGAAGACCTTTATAAAAAAGGGAAAGATGACTTGTTGCTCAAGTGTGTCAACCTTAATGAGGCAACGCTGGTCATGGCCGAAGTGCACGAGGGCATCTGCGGAGCACACCAGGTCGGGCCAAAGATGAGATGGTTAATCTGACGTCATGGGTATTATTGGCCAACCATGACTACCGACTGCGTCAAATACGCTAAGGGGTGTTGGGCGTGTCAGACTCATGGGCCAATGCAGCAGTTGCCTGCGATAGAATTCAACCTTGTGGTTAAGCCGTGGCCATTCAGGGGTTGGGCAATGGACCTCATAGGGAAGATTACCCCGCCCGCAATGCTGTGGCATTGCTTCATTATCGTGGCCACGGACTATTTCACCAAGTGGGTTGAGGTCGTACCAATGAAGGGCGTCAGTCAGGCCGAAGTCATCCAATTCCTCAAAAGCCACATCATTCACAGGTTTGGGTTACTAGAGACCATTACGTGTGACAACGGAACCATTTTTGTTGGGGAAGAGGTGGTGGCGTTTGCAGCGGAATTAGGGATAACCTTCACCCATTCCACCCCATATTACGCGTAAGGCAACGGTCAAGCCGAGGCAAGTAATAAGATTCTCAAGGGATGTTTAGCCAAGGTTGTGGATGATAACCCATGAAGATGGGCAGATTTGCTTTCTGAGGTTTTGTGGGCATTCAGGACGTCACAGTGGACTAGCACGACCACTACGCCCTTTACGTTGACATACGGTCATGACGCAGTGCTACCTGTTGAGGTTAGTGTCAGGTCAACGCGGGTAGCATTCCAACAGGGACTCACGCCAACGGCTTACAATGAGGCAATGATGGTCGAGCTCGATGACCTAGAAGAGGAACGTTTGGCCGCACTGGACAGGATGCAGGTTCAGAAGAGGAAGGTTGCAACTATCTACAACAAAAGGATACGCCCAAAGCACTTCCAGGAAGGGGACATCGTCCTAAAGGCCATACTCCCTGTAGGGACGAAGGATCCTAGACTAGGCAAGTGGTCCCCAACATGGGAAGGACCTTTTATGGTCTGCCAGGTGCTCCGGGGAGGGGTCTATAGGCTGCGCAATTTGGAAGGATGTATCCAGATCAGGCCTATCAATGATAAGTTCCTTAAAACTTTCCATCCTACGATCTGGGATTTGGGGTGAGCAGGATAGGGAAGTCGCACCACAAGGGGTGAGGCCGCGAGTCGAAGAAAAGCAGGCTTTACTCTTATGAGAAGTTTAAACATGGCCTGAGTAGGCCGAACAAACAAAAGACAAAGGGCAAAACAAATTATCATTGTTCTCTTGGCAGGGGAACAGAAGGCACGCAGGCCTACTTTAAAAAGTCCTGAGGGGTGGTTTCTCGCAGCACACTCCACTTCTTTTCCATCACGGCCAGGCATTCTTTAGCAACGACCAGGCTGGTCTCACGGTTCAGCCTCAGTAACTTCAGCTCTTTAACTTGGACCTTGGCGGTGGATGCATCCATTGATAGGGTCTGAGAACCAATCAGCTTCTCTCTATTGTCCTGGCTCAGGGCGGTCCTCTGGGACCAGAGCTAAGCAAGCTGAGCTTTCAGGTCCAGAATATCCCAGTCTATCTGGGCCAGTCGATCTTCTCCTGCTTTCACTTCATCCAGCACTTTCTTTAGGTTGCCTCACAGCTTTCGAAAGTGCTCATCCATGGTGTCGGCCTCCTTAAGAAGGGCCTCAAAGCGCTGAACGTTCTGAAGAGCAAGTGGTGCTGAGGTAGTCACATCAAACATGAATGCAGTGGCCCCGTCCAACCACTCTTTGGCTAGGGACGGGAGATCTGGTAGGGACAGCAGCATCCGAAGGGCCTCAGCAATGGACGTCAAATTACTAGCACCCACGGCCTCATGAAAAGGGGATTGGAAGAAGGATGATAAGAGCACTTTCACCTTGGTCACTTGTGCGGGGATGGAGCTAGAGCCCGAGGCGTCGCCTGGATCTTTGTCATCCTCGGAAGAACTCAATTTGGCCAGAAATGTCTCAAGGCCGACGATTTGAGGAGAAAGGAAGGTTTAGCATCAGCAAAGCATAAGAAGGAGCGGTGAAGTTAAGAAACAATACCGTAGGGGTCACTTCAGGAGAAACACGGTCTGGGGAGGATGGAGGCTTCGGATCGTGTATCGGGGTTTTTGACCCGCTAGGATCGGTCTCTCCTTGACCGTCGGGGGCATCGCCATTGTTTTCCTCTTCTTCTTCTTCTGCTTCGTCCTCAGAGCTACCCTCTGATTTAGGGTGGGGAGAAGAAGCAGACCCAGAAGTTGAGGAGCTGGTAACGACAACCTGGGCGGTCTGGCTTGGCACGGCCTTTTTCAGGCGTGCGCTTGACCATGTTCTATCTCTTACAAAGAGGGAGGCAGCTGGAGGAGGTGCAACTGAGCTGACAGGCCCGATACTTGCAGTCGGACCAGGCAAAAACATGCTAGGAAGGGCAGCCAGGAGTGGAAAGGCTTTCGTCGGGTTGAGACTCTTGGATTTCTTGCTGACTGTTGGGAGATCTTCTTCATCGTCAGACTCTTTAGTGTCACGGTCATTACTTCGCGTTGACTGGGCAGAAGTAGTTGGTCGGGCTGAAGATTTAGCTGCGGCCATAGAAGGAGTCAGTCCAAAGACGGATAGGGACAACAAAGAAAGACCAAGCACGATGTTTACCAGTGGCTAGTTGGGAGACCGTCGCCTTCTTTCTCTTTGAACAGGTTGACTGGTGACTGGCAACACCCGAGGTTGAGGGAGGGCGTTTGCTACCTTTGGAGTAAGACCGAAATGGAGATAGAGAGGCGAAGTACTCACCCCACCAGGCTACGAAGTCCTCAGTCACTGTGGGCTCTGAAAGGAAGTATTGTAGATCAAACTTAGAGAGGACCAGCGCATTCAAGACCGAGGCATGGAGAAGGATGGCCACCTGTGAGTAAACTACTCTTTTAAAGTCACAGTTCGTAACTGAATAGAAGTTGGGACAGGGGATGATCTGGCATAGACCGAATTATCGCGCACAGAAGTGGGGATTGTACAGTTCAAACCCACAGGTATTATTGCCAGACGGTTCAAGGGTGGCGCCGATATGCAGGTCTCGGCAAACTAGGAACCTGGCCCACAGGGCCTCGATTGATGGAGGACAGTCCACGGCCAGGGAGAGCCATTCAGGGATAGCATCCCGTGACTCGAAGGGAAGGAAGAAACTACCACTAGGGTCAGGCTCAAAGGAAGAAAAGAACTGGTAATACTCTTAGAGGGACTTCAGATCGTGAGAAGGGGAAGAAGTATACAGGTACCCGACCACAGAGCAGACCGGGAGAGGTGATGGCATAGCATACAGGCTAGTGAAGTAGGCCCAAAGCCACATTTGGAGTAGCCAAAATGGGCAGCCGCCGTAGTTGAAATCGAACTCTGTAATGTTGTGGCAGCCCCGAAAAGGGGCAGCCAAGGTAAAGGAGGCCAGATCGATCACTCGGCCTCGTGCTAGGGCGTTGGCAAGGTGAAGGTAAGTCTTCAAAATTTTGTTGGAACGAATGCAGGCCACATAGCGGCATATCCAGAAGAGGAAGAAGGCTGTGAGTTCTCAGGTTGAGACAGAGCCGCGAGTTTGACGAAAGGTGCGCAAGTAGTAGTTGTAACTGGCTAGCTTGGAGAACTCCAGGCTGTGTTCAACCTCATTGTCGTGGGCATCGGTCTGACTTGTCGATGAACCATTGAATTCCTCCCCTTCGGCCTTCCGACCGGTCAGGGCGCCAACATCCAAGAGGGCAGGGCCTGCCATGCCAAATCGAAAATGGAAGGTGTTGGATGATGGCAACCAAAACTGAAGGGCAACCATGAGCAGAGGATGATCGGGAGGGACCAGAGTAGTCGAAAGCTATAGGGCGTGGAGGACACCGAGGCTGGTCAATAAGTCGGGGTGATCACAGGCCACCCGGTCAACCCAAGTCTTCCAGTTCGGGAGAAAGTGAGGCCAGAGTCGCGCGAAGGCCTTCTCCTTGAGCTACAAGGGGGTAGGGTTTTGGAGGAGTAATCGCTCCCGTTCATATTTGGGGAAATTCGATACATCGACAGGGCGAGAAGTGAACGCAGGGCCTAATGCGTAGACAGAAGGTTCGGGGCAAGGGATCAGGACCTCAGGCTAAGCAGAGCTAGGAAGGAGAAAGCGCTTTTGCATCAGGAGGCTTTCCACTTCTTCTGCCATCAGCGGAGCTGCGGGTTTGTGGGCCATGGTAAATAAAAGGAAAGAAGATGGTGAGGAGTGGTACTTCCGACAGAGAAGGGCGAAGGCGCAATGGTAGAAGACGACGTGACTAGCGAAACGAAAGAGAGAAGAGAAGGAGAGTTCGTTGAACTCTCAAAATCCGGTGAGGGTTTAAATGGGAGCTGGAAGTTGTGCCATCATTATGGCGCCAGGGTTTAAAATTCAAAACCTTAATGGCCAGAGAAGATGAAGCAAAAAAAGGGTTTTTGCACGACAGGACAGTTGAAGGTGACCAGCTTTTTGGCCACAACCTCCCAAAGCTTGGGCCTCATAGCGTCGCTCAGGGAGGTTGTGAGGGGCATTGTTTGAGGCCCAAACCGCCTGGGTCTGGTTTGGTTGGGCCAGGCGAGGCCCAGGAGCGGGCCATCAACGTGGGGCCGAAGTCGTAAGAGAAGTGCAGAGACGTGCCTGCGCCCTAGCGGTTAGAGGGTGGCCCACGTGGTTGAGGTGTAGGCAGTACCAGGCGCAGGTCTGCATCTCACAGGGAACGAGGGTGATGGCAATATTGGTGGGGCCCACCACTGCTGCAGCAGTTGGAGTGAGAGCAGAGGTTGATGGCCTGCGTGGCAGCCTGTGATTGGAGCTCAAATGAGATGGGCCGAATGGAGTGGTTTTGGAGAGAACGGCTGCGCAAGTTGATAACTTTCGAGGCTTATCTATATAAGGAGGAAGGCTTATCCGTGCAGGACACACAAACATCTGACAACCAGCACACTTCTTTATTTCATTTACTCCATTAGTTTATTGCTTTGTTTGTTACATTTCTTTATTGGTGCTTGTTATCGATTGAGATCAAAGAGATGTACGGTCACATACTAGGAGCTGCAAGAGTGAACTTGCGGAGCCTACACTTGTATCTGGTATGATTGATTGATATAATTTCCATTTTGTCTCATTATTGTTTGTCTCAAGTTGCTTTTTGATTATTCTAAGATCTGTGGCATTTCGGGTTGTAGTCCCTAATTGTTGGCTTAACCCAAAAGACCTTAGAGCTACTCAGGCAGGAGGGAAACCTACTAGCTTGGTAAGGAGTCAGATTAGGCTGTTTTCAGCCTCGTTTGAACCTACGCAAAGGTTCTGGCATGCCCGCATTATTCGCACTACGAGTGTAACCCCGTATGTGAGTGCTTGGGAGTTTTATCTCCAACACCTACGTGCCTATGACTTCGTTTCTTAGAAAATTCGTGCAGCAGAAGATCCTGAAATTGAGACTTTCTACACCAAAAAATTCTCTTAAATGAAGATATTGTCCTAATACAATATAACTCCCTGGTTGTTTAATATAAATTTCTTCCTCTAAAGTCTCCATTTAAGAATGGTGTTTTAGCATCCATTTGATGTATAATCAAATTATATATGGATGTGACTGTCATCATTACTCTTATAGTAATGATTCCAGCTAGTGGAGCAAAAGTGTCAAAATAATTAAAGTTTTAACTTACCTAGAGCCTTTGACTACTTATCAATTGATCCATCTAATCTTAATTTCTAGCCAAATATCCACTTGGTGTCTAAGATTTTAGAACCTTATGACAAGTCGACTAATTCCCAAGTATGATTGGCTATTACTGAATCTAATTTAATTTTAATAGCCTCCTTCTAAAAAACGTCTTGAGATATAATTGCTTCTTTTTATGAAAAAAATATCTTTGTTTATAATATATACTAGCCAATCATCACCTAGATATTTCAATTTTTTTTGGTCTTTTGCCCCTTTTCAATTGACCTGTATCAATATCACTAGGTACAAGATCAATTTCATTTGACCTATCATTTTTTTTTATAAAGAATCATTACCTTTAATCTTACAATTTAAAAAAAATACTTAAAAGAACATATATTCTCAAAGAACTAAACATTTCTCGATTCTATAATGTCAATTTCTTCAAATACATCTTACATTGCTTTGATAACCATAAAATGCTAAGCTGAACTATGTTATGCATATCTTATGAAAACAATCATAGGTCTTTAGACCTAATTCCCTTTTCTTAGGTTCTGGTATTACTATTTTATATAAATAACCCCATACCCTTAACTGTTTTAAATGTAGTTTTCTCTCAAACCATAATTCAAAATGTAATAAATCGGTTTTTTTTATGAGGAACATTATTTAAGATATAAAAAGTCATTAGAATAGCCTCTTCCCACTTATCAAGTGATAATCTGGAACTTATAAGTAATGAGTTCATCATTTCTTTCAAAGTTCTAATTTTTTTATTCTAACACTCCATTAAATTTAGGTTGGTAAGGGATTGTTGTAAATAAATGAGATTAAAATATTCAGAACCTCTATTAGTCCTTAGCCTTTTAATTTTCTACCTAACTGATTTTCTACTTATGCTTTAAAAGATAAAAAAGTATTACCTGCTTCATCTTTTGTTCTCAAAAGATAAATCATAGTAAACCTAGAATAGTCATCTATAAAGTTTACTATATACCTTTTACCACTTTTAGGTTCATATGACTTAAAGTCACATAGATCATTGTGCATTAAATCAAGAAGGCTACTTTGCCTTTCTATTGACTTATGAGGCTTTTTAGAAAATTTGGTCTCTACACAAATGAGACACTTGCTTATATGTGACTGAATATTATTTTCAATAATTCCTAACTTGCATAATTTTGTAATACGATGAGTTGCAATGTCCTAATCTACTATGTCATATATCATAAGAGTCAACAAAATAAACCTAAGTACTAGGCATCTCATTCATAATTTTGGAAACATTGTTCACAAAAATCCCTCAGTGAGGTAACCTTTTCTGATGAATACATCATTCTTAAGAATTATAAATTTATCTAATTCAAAAGATATCTTCATTCCTATCTTGACAAGAAGTAGGACTAGAAACTACGTTGCGACAAATTTCTGGGACATGGAGCACATTGTTCAGAATGAGTTTCTTCCCCAATTAAGCTTCAAAGTGATATCACCTTTGCCGGTGACGCTAGAGGATTGAGAGTTGCCCATGAAAATTTTGTCACTTGGTGATTGAATACTTACTAAAAGAACTACGGTCACCACAAATATGTCTATAGCACCAGTATCAATGACCCAGTGCATTGGTTTTCAATAATCATGACCATAAAATTCTCTTCCTCAATCAACTAGTCTTTCTTCTTATCAAGATTCAAAAACTTCTTATTCCAGCAGTCCTTTTTGAAATAACCAAGTTTACCACAAGTAAAACAATTATCTTTTTTATTTTTTGAAGTTCTTGTCTTTCTTCACCTAGAGAACTTTCTTGAACGGTCCTTATCGCTTTGTCTCAATAAGATTAGCCTTGAGTCTTGTATACCCAGTCAGTTTTTCTCTTTTGTCCTTATGTGAGGACATTTGGCCATGGCAAGGATTGCCACGTGTCCACCTCATCCTTCTTTGGAGAGAAGAGAGAGGTGAATTGAATGTTGGCCGGAGTTGTCACCTAGAGGTGGATGTAGGACCCATAATGTAAAAAAAATGTTTCTCTTGTGATACCCTTTGGGGACTGATCCGTCCATTGGTCTGGGTATGGATCATATTACGGTATAAGGAAGATAGTCCATCTGGTCAAGTTGGTTTTTCTATTACTTGGTTAGACTTGTGTGTTACATACATTTGGGGAATGACTGTAAAGTACAAAAAATGATAAAAATGAGGATAAAAGTACAAGAGTGAGTTTTGAAAACATACCTGGAAGCTTGGCTGCATGGTAGGGGTTAGTATACATGGAAGTAAAGCAATAAATGGAGATGTAGAGTAAGCCTAAATGCATAGTGAGCATGTAATGACATTCATCACGAATAGAGATAATGAAAGAAACATAGTTTTGACGTATATTCATACACATGGAAATTGTGAATGATGGAGATGGTGGTAACTGTGACGATGTTATGCATGAATGATGAGAAGAGTTTGGGATCATATATAGATGATGAAACATTATAAAGTAAAATATTTAAAAGAAAAAAAATACATGAAAGGCATGCAAGCATAGCATCATGTGAGAAAATATAGTAAGCATGTCATAATGAAAGAAAAAATAAGGTGAGTCTTAGTCTACAGGGGATGAGGGTCATATATTGAAGATTAACAAAACAACAACATAATGACAAAGAAGTTGTGTGTGTGATCACCATCTAAAGAGATGGGATCACACACCTCTAGGGTAGATGCAAAATGAAAAGAGAAAAAAGTGATAAAAACGGTTAAAACCAATAGAAAAAGGGGTCTTACCTAGTAGGAAGAGACTTAAACTCAAGAGGGGTGGAGGCTTCCCTTCGTGACTCGAAAGAAGAGTGTTCAGAGGTCATTACGTCGTTTGTAGAGATTAAGTAGAACGTTCCTTAGACAACACTTCGTCTTAGTAGTTAAAACTCTCTCAAAAGTGGTCCTATAGTGAAAACCAATTACTTGAACTCTAAGAACTTAGTTGAAGGCCAAATACTGAATTGGGGGGGACCTTTCTCAATGTGAGAGGATGTATTTATGGTTCTAGAGGGGTGTGTGCTCTCCCAATTTTGTGCATGAAATGATGTTTTGATCCGGATCATTGGTGAGGTATCAAGAGAGGTGTCTTACATCGACAACTGATGTTTGGTCAAAGTTATGGCCGATGGGATGCGGGCAAGTGGTTTGTTGCCAAAGTTGAAGTTTTTTGGGGTCTAAGGAAGACAAAACTTGGATCCAAGTTGCCAAACTGAGCTTGGTTGTGAATGAAAGTGAAATCAGAGCTAAATATGACAAGCTTGGGGTATGTTGAATGTTGGTAAGAAAGTTCTGAATGTCGAGTGTGGATAGACATTCAAAGGGCTCTGCTCGACATTCACTAGAGTAACGTCAATGTCGGTGGAGGGTAGGTTTAATGTCGACTCAGGTTTTTGAGTGTCAGTATCATATTTGAGTGTCGATAGTGGGATTTTGGCTTTTTGGGTTGATTCTATGCTGAATCAAGCTGGCTCCAAGGAGGATTGGGTCTAGTCTAGCCCTTACAGGGGTAGTTTAGAGAATCAAGGGGCTCACATTTTAGCTCTAGTGAAGGTTTACGGGGTTTTCATTCTTGTGGTATTTTAGGTGAACAATCTATGAATGAAATCAGAAAGTGCACACTTGTACTATATCTACAGATACATCGACTCTACACCTTGAAGGGAGCTCATCATTATCATGAGAAGCCTTTGGGGGGGAGAATGATAAAATGAGGTGTTTATAGATGCCCCTCTTTGACTAAGACTGTGGAGCAGTTGAAAGTCAAAAAGGTTATTCTTGAACACGTCACATCATCAAAGATTGAGAAAAATCTTACATGTGCTTTGCTCATGGCTACTAAAGCATGACGGGTGATGGAAACATACCTGCATGACTGCTCCATTTGGTGAATTAATGAGAGTGCAAGGGTGGTTGTTGTGTGGGTTGTGCTGGTTGGATGACGAACTTGATGATAGTTTGGACTCTTTCCTTAGGAGTATCATCATAATTGTCGTTGCATGGGTAGTTGATGTAGTATTATGTATAGTATCTATCATTGCATGGGTGTATTGGGATTTGGTAAATAATTGAGTAAGGCCTCTGCCATTGTCGGAGAATGTTGGGAAATTATTGTATATAACTTTTAACGTTGTCGAGGCATGCTAGGAAATAATTGTGTATAGCCTCTGCCGTTGTATGGGCACAATTGGTATTGGTCATCGGTGTACGGGCGTGATTTGGGATAGATTGCTTGTCAAAATTGATAATCGTTGTTGTTTGGACGTGATTGGTGTGACTGAATAAGCTCCGATTCACTGCTCGTGTGGGGCCATGGACCACTTAGAAAGTGCATATTGGCTTGCGAAAGGAACCAAATCATCATGTTGGGGGACCCACCGGCTCAGTATTAAATTTTGGTGCCAAATGAGTGGATCGACATTGAACATTGTCACTGTCGATAGTGGAAGCCTGAGTCGACATTGACTTTGGAAATCAACAACCTGTCGATGTCGACCTAGGGTCTGGTCGATGTTGATTCTGCACATTCCCGTCCTTATGAAATACTAATAGTCACTTTTCAATTTTCATTTCATTTCTTTCCCATTTCGAGTTCTTAGGGTTCCTAAGGAGATTTTGTACTATTTTAGGCCATGTGTGACTATTTGTGGTCCAAATCTTTTACTGTTGAGCTTATTTGATCATCTTCATCTTTTCTCATTTTTATCCATGTGTATTTTTTAGAAGACCCAGGGGGGTTTAGGTGTTTCACTCTTTTTCCTTTGTCTCCTTATTTTCTCATTTTCCATCATGATGTCTAGTCGAGATAAAGGCAAGAGGGTGATGTTCAAGTAGGACAACCCTTCTCCCAAGAGGCCACGAAGTTTGATTGTCAACCACGAGATGAGCGACCCTACTACCCGCCCTGCCCATCCGATAGACATAGATCTTGATGAGGGTCTCTTGAGTGACTATGAGGAATCGACCATGGCTCTCCTTGGTATGAGGGGCACCTTCTTTGAGATTCTCTCACACATTTCTACAGCAATGCATGGAATCTGCTCAAGGTAGATCAGTTTTCACTCTTTTACATATTTTGTTGCTTTTATGTCTTGGAATGTTTGATGTTGAACATCTTCAATTAGTATTATGTTTGATGCAATTGCCATGCTCCCTTCCCCAATGTAGTATGATGTTCTCGTGTTGCTGCTTGTTATTGGATGATGGCGTCCTTGTGGTTCTCTTGTTTCATATTCTACTAGGTATGAATGGGTTGTGATGGTCTCTGTATATTAATTGCATAGGATATTACAATCCCTTTCTATAACGTCCATGCCTTCCTTGAGATAGCATATAGTTGTCTGTGTTTTACCTACTTCTTTTGTATTCTGATGTCCATTAGTATTGTATGTATCCCTTTATCTTGCCATGTACTCCATGTATGCATGCATGTTTCGATGTTTGTTGATGATGATCTTGTATATTGCCTTTTGGATATAATTTAACTCATTGGGGTTAGTCATGTTATGTTGTATTTTCCTTGGAATCAATTTTGAATTTCCCTTCACTTGTATGCTTTGCTTCGGAGAACTCAAATTGGAACCCTGTTTGCTTTTCATGTTCCTGCATATCTGTGATATTTATATGTGTTAGAATATGTAATCCAGAATACCATGGGGGTATTCTGGTCTTTTTAGGATAATTTTATTCTTCTTATATTATTAAGTTTATGTCGGTTATGTGGGTTTTAGTCCCACATCGCCTAGTTTAGTTACTTTGTAATTTTTCCTCTATTTATAATATAGGGGCTTACCTATCAATTAAATAACTTAAGCATTACAATCAATTCTCCTTCTATCTTCTCTTCTCTCTCAAGTTACTGGTTACAGGTCCTAGGTTTTCTACATGGTATCAGAGTTGTTGTAATCAGTGACTGATTTTCTCTAAGATTTAAAATTTTGATAGTCGTTTCAAGGTTCTCCGATTTATGGAGAAACCCTAGTTCATAGAAAGAAAATAAGAACTAGGGTTTCCTGCTCATTTCATCCTTGTTTATTCGTTTATTTGGAAATCGTATGGTTATACATTGAAAGCTTGCGTTTCTAGTTTTGAAAAATTTCTGCAGTGTTAAGGGTTCTTGGCGTGCCACTGCTGCGATTATTTATCTTCGAAAGCTGAAATCGATGGTGCCTGCATCCCTTCGATTTCTATTTTTTTCTTCCATCGTTGTTTGTTAACCTTTCATGGTTCGAAGAATTGTTCAATGGAGTCGATGGCTGCTACTGATATGGATTTCTAGTTGAAAAATCCTGCTGCTGATTTCTGGTTATTGTAGAAATCGATTGCTATTGTTTATCTTTTCATTTTGAGATCGAAGGTTATTGCATCGATTCTGCCCAGTTTTTTGAATCAGTTCTATCTAGCATGATTGTAGATCAGAGATTTTGCACACTGGTTCTTTTTTTTTTTTTTAAGATCGATCAAGTCTCTTCTTGGTGGTATTGATTCTTGTTGTGGGAAATTTTATTTGGATCGATTCATCGACTGTCGCTGCTGCTGTCTACCTCGATTGCTATCGAAGGTTTACTTGTGGAATCAAATTCCGGTTTCTGTCGAGTTCTTACTTTGCTTGCTTGCGCCTATTTGAATCGATCACTGGTTCTCATTTTTCTCTTGTGGCTGGTTCTTGGAATTGGTTGAAGAGAGGTTGACGATGCATTTTTAGTTCTGCCTCCTCCTTTCCCTGGTTGATTCATAAATCAAATTTAAATCTAAGCTTTCTGCCAGATCTGTTTCAAACTTTTAGCCAATCCTTCTTGGAATATATTGGCTGTTTAGGTCTGATATTACTGGGAACATAAGGGTCTTGGATTATGTTTTATCGATTGAAATCTCAAGGTAAATTAGTAGTCAATCGAGTGAGTTCCTCCCTTAAAAATCAAATCTGGTTTTTTGTCTCTGGTTTGTGCTAGAGGTAGGAGACGATACTTTCTTTCCTCTTTTTCTCACGTTTCCTTTTTCTTTATTTTATTTACACATTTTCCATAAATGCCTCTCCTTTTATCCCTAATTCCAACATACCTTTTAGTTATTTCCCTTCCAAGTTTACCCTTTGGCTTGGATGGTGTTTAACAGTAGATTACAACCAAATTCCAGCTTTGCCTTTACCTTTTGAATTTATTTACTCCTTGCCCTACAACCTTCTTTGTTTCTTCAAAGGAATCCTATACTGTTCACCATATTTACCAGAATGCCATCCCCTTTTCAACTTTGTGTTATTTGCACTTCTGCCATTTTCCTATTTGACTACCCAATTGACCCTTGAAAATTTTGATTTATTACCAATTTGCCCTTTAGCTTGGATTGTATTTAAAAGTGGATTTCCACTAAATTACAGTCATGCCATCATTTTTTTCCAACACCGTTCCCTCAATAATTCTAATTCCCTTCATATCACACACCTTTGGTATTTACCCATAACACCATTGGAAACTTTTGGTAAATTACAATTTTACCATTCCTTCATTTTTAATTACCCTTAGCACCTCTTGGAGAATTCTGGAATATTATGTTTTTGCCCTGTCTCTTACATCATCTCTGTTATGTTCACGTGTACTACGCTTGAGGGGGGGATTATGTACAATACACCTGTAGACATTGCAGAACACAGAACTTGCAGGAACATTGGTGCAAAACATAGAAGATCAGTTTTCTCCACCACTGCCATTGGGTATCCTTCGTTATTGGGTTGAGTTTGCCCTAAGGGGGAGATTGAAGTATTGAAGAGTATTGAAGATATTTGGTTGTTGCCTATTTGAAGACTTTCAGTTGGGTTGATACTGTTTTTTTCCGTTGCTTGATTCAATTTGTTTTCACTACTTGCTACTCTAGTTATTTCACTTCAAGATTCTATGTCACTATAAAAATCTGAGATTCATCACTGGATAGCTATTGAAGATTGTTGAAAGCTGCCTTTTTTGAAGACATTCCAGTCCCGGTTTGCTGATCATGTCTGTCCAGGTTTTGAAGATTTATTTTTTTAAGTTCTTGAAGGTTTATTTGGGGGCTGCATTCATATGTCAAGCTGGATTCTGCTGCAACTTAGTTTTTTTCATTTTGTTCAAGTTGGGCATTAGTACCTTGTATGCGCCAACTTGAGGGCGAGTGTTGGAATATGTAATCCAAAATACCATGGGGGTATTCTGGTCTTTTTGGGATAATTTTATTCTTCTTATATTATTAAGTTTATATCGGCTATGTGGGTTTTAGTCCCACATCGCCTAGTTTAGTCACTTTATAATTTCCTCTCTATTATAATAAAGGGGCTTACCTATCAATTAAATAACTTAAGCATTACAATCAATTCTTCTTCTATCTTCTCTTCTCTCTCAAGTTACTAGTTACAGGTCCTAGGTTTTCAACAATATGACTGTGATCATGTTTAATCAATGTGTACCTTCAATTTTTTTATGATACTTGCTTCATCGAGAGTTGCTTGTAGGCTATATAAATTCATATATCTTGCTTGTTTACTTGGTCCATCATGCAGGAGCCTGTAACCTACCATAAGTATGGGTCACGTAATACTGTCCTCAGTTGGTACGGGACACTTTGCAGCGTGAGGAGGCGAGAGGCTACTGCGGGGTTCGAGGGCTTGGCTCTTCTACAGACCTAGTCCTTTGACACTTCATTGGTCCAGGCTTTAGTAAAGATGTGGTGGCTTACTGTAGACACCTCATTTTGTCTTTCCCCCCAGAGGTTTCCCAAGATGATGATGAGTACCCTCCAAGGCGTAGCGCTTTTATATCTGTGCGAGTATGTAGTTGGCTGATTACACATGCCCTAAGGAAAGGAAGGTCCCGATGTTCGAGGTCAGGGAGATGCTGAACCGGCTCTCCGCACAGGAGGTATGACTTTTACTTACATTGCTTCTATTTCTTCTTGATCTTCATACTAACCCAACATGGTTTTAACTTTGCCAGGTGAGGTGGCAGCCCTTTGCCACTCTCGAGTTGGGTGTCCAGGCTAGGCTAGAGGCTGCTAGGAGACGTGCCTCGAGGCATGGTCTTTGTCTATGTCTTTCTTTATCGTTCACGTTGCTACTCAAGCTCACCGCTTCTCTTTGTCTTTGTCTCTTTCTCTTTCTCTTTCTCTTTCTCTGTCATTCATGCAACTGCTTCTCTTTGTCTCTGTCGTTCAAGTCATTGCTCACGTCGCCGTTGCTGCTCATTGCTCCTTTTTATGAGCATTAAGGTCTACAACATCACACCAGGTAATAATGGAAACCCTCCAATTTATTTTTCTATTGTATTTGCCTCCATTCTTCTCTATCATCTAACCCTAGGAGTGTTTTGGGATTTTGGCACTTGAGACCCCAAAGTCTCAAAATACTCATCATGCAGATCTACGCGATTTGAAGCTTGTTTTTCATACTGTATTTGCCCACATTCGTCTCTATCATCTAACCTTAGGAGTATTTTGGGGGGTTTTTGTATTTGAGACCCCAAAGTCTCAAAATGCACATTTGCGGTAATCTCATTGACCGTGAAGATTGTATTTCTCTTGTAGCCATTTCTGTAAGTCATACTAGCTCCTGTTTTTTAAGTCACAGAATTATTTTTTTTCATGTTTTACTATACAAGTTTTGTTGGTTCAGAAGTATTCCAAATTAACTCAAACACAAAAAAAATACTTCAGCATCATAAATAAACAATTTTGATAACTTTTGGTCCATTAGGCCAAAATAAACAATTCTCTAGTGACTCGGTTTAATTCAGACCGAGTTTGGTCATGTTTTTTCTTCAAACCGAGTCTACGTGACTCTTACCAAATTTTCAATTGTTTTCCCTTGACTCGGGTAACTCGCCCTATGCAGAATATTGCTATTTTGGATTTTGGAACCCAAAATAATTTCCTTTGTATTTTATCAATAGGCCGCGTGATGGTTTCCACTTCCCAACATTTCCCTTCGTAAAGGGACTCCCATCTGTTGTGATACGAACGCTAAACACCGAACGTAGATCAAAATCAGTTGGGTTGAAAATGCCGGCAAACGATTGAAACCAAAATGGGGCATTAAGCCATTGACCCTTTTTTCGCTGTTCTTTCTTTCCCATCTGTGGTGTATCAATCAAAACTCCTGCAAATGAATCTGTCTTCAGAAATATAAAGCATGAAACCCACGACGGAGCAGATCACGGGAGTAAACTAGATCAAAGAGGACCAAGGCAGCTTTGCTTCTTCCTCATTTGTATTGAAGGAGGAAAGAAGCAATGGCCCGGATTTTCGAGTACTTCGTTGTTTGCGGGATTGGTCCAGAGATCCGAACCCTCGATGGGAACAGAGGATTCCATGGGACAGGTGTCATGTACTTGCCTTCTCTCCTCGACCAATATCCTCCCTCTAATCACTCCCTTTACCCTCCTCCGCCGCCTCAGCTCCCCACAGTAAGTTGAAATAAGCTAGTATCCTTTCGCTTCGCATTTGATTCGTGAATTAGTAATTTATGGTCTCTTGGATTTGTAGTATTTGCTTCTCTGGTTGATGTTTGCAATGGAGCTTTGTCATTTAAGCTTTTACTTAAATGCAACTTCTGCTGGTCCACTATCTTGAATTATATAAGAGTACTGGAATTTAGAATCCAGTACATGATTTACAAAACTGTATTCGGTCGATTTATCTGTAAAAATTGTGTTCAAGTAGAACGATAAAATTAAAAGAGGCTTAAGGATGACTTGGGTATAGGGAGCTTATAAATATTAGCACCACTATTAGCCCATGCATCAGCCATGATGTTTTCTATGTAAAAACGGATTGAATAAGATCATGGATAGGATACTTTTAAATTGCAAATGCTGATGTGAATTGGTGGCAACCCCTGCAATTGCAAAACTAATCAAACTAAATAATCATTTTCCACCTCCAGAGGGCTGGGAAAGAGATTCTAGGCATTACTAAGCATCGAAGTAAGGTTGCATGCCATTAATTTAGTTGGTATCTTAGGCCCACTGGACCAGTGGCATAGGATTTCAAAGGGAATAACTGCTTCGAGGTTGAGCCTTACGGCTCTCTCTGCTTTATGCCAGGACAGAATTGGTCTGGATTTCCGCAATCCCCCCACCCTAAAAACAAAGAGAAGAAATAAGGGAAGATGTATCCCAACTTCTGACAAAGTCCTCTTGTGTACTCATGAAGGAAAAAAATAAAACTTAATGCATAAGAACACCATTGTGCTGATTGATTCATTATGTTGATGGATTTTAACTTCCATGAAGAAATTCTACTAGCATACTCTACAGACTGCCTAATGGAGCCATAAGCGACTTATTTGGTAAAGAAACATGGGGTGGACTTGCATTGGATGGTATTCATCTAATCTGGGTTAATAGGGCCTTTGAGCTTGATGTTTGCTATGTGGAGATATAGTTGGTTTTTGGAGTATGTTGATTGTGGAAACCCAGTGAGCATCCAAGGTAAACCAGTGGAGACCTTGACACCACCAGGTTTAGCCACGAAAGTGGAGAAAAGAGAACTATTGTGATGAGAGTTTTTGAATTTTATTAACCAGAAGATTCTAATTGATCTGTCACTGAGTGGTGCTCAACATACATGTATAATTTTCTGGTGCATATATCAATGAGTAGCTTTGGGAATACTTTGAAGGCCAAATCCTGGCAAATTGTTGTCCTGCCTAGACCAACTTCTGATCTCCTTCCTTTGCTGCTCACTCTGCAAGGTCAAAGAAGTATGAGGATCTCTATGACCATCTGAACACAAAGGAAGGAGAAAAAGCTACCTATAGGATAGCTAAAATAAGGGAAAGGAAGAGTTGAGATTTCAACCATGTTTGATGTATAAAAAATGACGATGGTAGAGTGCTTGTAAGGGATGAAGACATTATGAAGAGATCGGAAGAGTATTTTTATGGCCTACTAAATGGAGCCATTTCAAGTAAGAGTGGCCCAGAACACTGCATTACTGACCAGGACACCACACACCATAGATAAAACATAAAGGTTAGGGTGTCTGAAGTTAAAGAAGCCCTAAGAAAGATGAAAGTAGGCAAGGCACTAGGCCTAGGTGGGGTTCCAATAGAAGCATGGTAGAGCTTAGGAGTATGTGGTTTATCTTGGTTAACCAAACTGTTTAACAAGATTATGAGCACAAGGAAAACGACAGATGAATTAAGGAGAAGTATTAGCCCTTCTATTTATAATAAAATCAATAAGAACAGAATTACAATTAAGCCCCCTCATAACCAACTCTAATGAATGAGTCAGCTATAGGGGGGAAATCCCAAAATACCCTTGCGGGTTACATAACTCAACACTCCCCCTCAAGTTGGTGTATAGATATCACACATGCCCAACTTGAACAAATTAGGATGAAACAATTTCCCACCCAATCCTTTAGTGAAGACATCAGCAAGCCGACCACCCGACTTCACAAAAGGCATACAAATCTGTCCACTTTCTAACTTGCCCTTGATGAAATGTCTGTCAATCTCCACGTGCTTGGTATGGTCATGTTGCACAGGATTGTAGGCAATGCTAATTGCTGCTTTGTTATCACAGTACAACATCATTGGACAATGAACAGGGACACTAAGGTCTTGAAATAAGCTTGGAAGCCATAGTAACTCAAAGATTCCCTGTGCCATAGCGCAGAACTCTGCTTCAGTACTAGATCTTGCCACAACAGTCTGCTTCTTACTACACCACGTGACAAGGTTACCTCCTACAAACATACAATAACCTAAACTAGATTTTCGATCAGGAGAAACATCCCAGTCAACATCATTGTAGGCCTCAATACGAAGATGATCATGCGAAGACAAAAGAATCCCTTTTCCTAGAGCTGACTTCAAGTAATGGAGAATGCGAAGAACAACAACCATATGAGTGGAGTAGGGATCATGCATGAATTGACTGACCAGACTTATTGCAAATACAAAGTCTGGTCTAGTATGGGAGAGGTAGATCAACTTTCCCACCAATCTCTGATAACATCCCTTATCAATAGGTTCACCATCTTTTTCCTTTAGACGAGTAGTAGCTTCCAAAGGAGTATCACAAGGATGACACCCTAACAAACCAGTCTCAGAGAGAAGATCCAGGACGTACTTCCTCTGGGAAAGAAAGATGCCTCTGGAAGAACAGGTAACTTCAATCCCAACAAAGTACCTTAGCTTTTTTAGATCCTTTATTTCAAATTCTCGTCGTAAGAAAACTTTCAGTTGAGAGATCTCATCAACATAATTGCTGGTCACAACTATGTCATCAACATAAACTATGAGAACAATAACTTTATCTCCACAACATTTGATGAACAAAGTGTGGTCAACATTACTCTGTTTGTATAGAAATCATGGCTTTATGAAACCTGCCAAACCAAGCCCGAGGAGACTGCTTCAGCCCATATAATGCTCGCTTCAGTTTGCAGACTTTGCCATGAGTCTTGTCACATGAAAAACCTGGAGAAATCTCTATATAAACTTCCTCTTCAAGCTCTCTATGAAGAAAGGTGTTCTTGATGTCCAAGTGTTGCAAATCCCAACCCAAATTGACAACATATGACAATAGAACTCGAACAGTGTTCAACGTTGCAATTGGGGCAAATGTCTCCTGGTAGTCGATCCCATAGGTTTGAGTAAACCCCTTAGCTACAAGTCTTGCCTTGTATCTATCTACTGACCCATCCATCTTTTGCTTGACTACAAACACCCATTTACAGCCAATTGGCCTCTTGCCTGGAGGAAGAACCACTATCTCCCATGTCTTATTTTTTGCTAAGGCTTTCATGTCTTCCATCATAGCTGCTTTCCACTTTGTATCTGCAAAAGCCTCTGCCACTTCTGTGGAATAGAAACAGAGGAAAGAGAAGATACAAAAGCACAATAGGAAGGAGAAAGGGAATTATGGAAAACAACACTGGATATGGGATGTTGGGTACATGTCCTAGTGTCTTTATGAACAACAATAGGTAACTCTAGAGAAGGATCCTTACCAGATGGAGTAGTAGGCTCTGGATCGAAGGATGGCAACTGGAGGAGTAGAGGTGCTGCAGTAGTGGTAGTCTCAACTTGCTCTTTTTGCTTAGGAGTTCGAGTATAGACTTTATCAAGAGGAATTTGACTCATAGGCCTTCGAACAGATTGCTCCCCCTGAATAGGAACCGGATTAGAAGATGGGTCAAGCTCTACTGGAACATCTTTCCCTTCAGAAGGAAAATCATGCATAGGTAGTGTCTTAGGAACATGTATTATAGCAAACACATCTTCAACACCCATAAAATCAATCTCCCCCTGAAGAGGTGGCTGGGAATAATAGGCCAGGGATTCATGGAAGACAATGTCCATAGTGGCCAAGGTGCGCCGGGTCGGAGGATGATAGCACTTGTATCCTTTTTGAGTGGCTGAGTAATCCCAAAAAATATATTGAACACCACAAGGGTCAAGCTTGCCATGAGGGTGATGGTTACGAGCATAGCAAACTCAACCAAAGATCCTCGGGGGAACAACAAAGGAGAAGGACCTGTGGAGAATGTCTGTAGGTGCACGATCATCAAGAACACGAGTAGGCATGCAGTTTATCAAATAGGCAAAAATGGATGCTTTAAAGGGGAATAACTAAAACAAGTTTGTTTGGCTAAAACACAAGCCTCACATAAAAACTCATCCTTATTACAATTTTTCACTAAGTGAGGAAATAAGGAAGCTAAAGTCCGAAGAGGAGATTGTCCTAGATGGCAGTGCCATTGATAGAGGTCAGTAGAAGAAGTTGAGTGTAACTGATGAGCTGGAGAAGAAACTGGTGTGAGAGAAGTCGAACCCGTGTCAAGCAAGTAGAGAGCACCATGTACCTTACGACTCCTAATCGTTGTCCCTGTCACCAGATCCTGTATGACACAGTGAGAGGGAAAAATGTTATTTTGCAATTCAAATCCTTAGTGAGACTACTAATTGAAAGAAGATTAGTAGTAAAAGAAGGAACAAGCAAGACAGAGGATAATGTAAGGCTAGGAGAGCAACGAATAGAACCCTTTCTAGAGATAGAAGAAAGGAAACCATTAGCTGCTCGAACAATGTCTTTACCGGCAGAGAGAGAATACTGATGAAAGAGTTGGGAGGAACCAGTCATGTGGTCAGTGGCACTGGAGTCTACAATCTAGGGACTGGAGACTGCCGATGCATAGTGACTGCCGACTGGAATACCTGAAGCAAATTGAGAACCAAAAGAGGCAGCATCTGTAGATGGCGTGGCAGGTGCAGCTGAAGAGCCTTTAACATTCGATGGAAAGCTTGAAGTTCATCCAAGTGAAGTCAATGTCTGTAGAAGGAGTTGCAGCGGCTTCAGTGTGATTAGCCTTAGGCTTGGACTTTTCACGACCATGTTTGGCTTCAAAATCAGCAGGTTTACCATGAAGTTTCCAGCAGGTGGCTTTGGTGTGATATGGCTTATGGCAGTGCTCACATTTAATAACCTCCTTAGAGGTATCGCCAGTGCGAGAAGACCCATTAGATATGGGAGTAGAACCTGAACCAGTTTGTAAGGCAGATCGATCAATAGTAGGAGCCTAGGAGGATGAAGCATGGCAGCCCATCTATTTTCTTCAGTATGAACCAAGGCATAAGACTGCTCCAATGTGGGAAAAGGTGATCTGCTAAGGACTTGAACATGTATCTGATAGTATTCGACATTTAAACCAGCCAAGAAATCATAAACTCTGATCTTGTCCACATGCTTGTGATAGGCAGCAATGTCTGTTGCATGGGTTGGTAGTCAATATAGTGATCCAGGTGTTGCCATAAGCTACGAAGGGCAGCATAATACTGGGAGATGGAAAGTTCTTTTTGGGTGGTTTCATGAACTTTCTTACAGAATTAATACACCTGAGCATCATTTCCCACCTGACTGTAGGTCTCCTTTGCAGCAATGCATATCTGAGTAGCAGTATCCAACAAGTATCCACTAGCGAGATCTGGTTGTATAGAATTAAGTAAAAAAAGGCATGACTAGAGAGTCATTGGAGATCCATTGGTCCTGAAGAGGACCTGCTGTAGATGGTTTCTCAGTAGTCCCAATGATGTGTCCCGTAAGCCCTCGAAGCAGTAGTCAAATATGTAAACCTGGACCACATCAGGTAGTTAGTACCATCAAGTTTGATCGAAGCAGCAAAGGGAAGGTACTCATTCTGCGGCTGCCCATCAGTCCCAGAGGTAGCAGTAGAAGTGTCAGACATTAGGACACAATTAAATCACCAGATCGAATCAGCAAGAAGACCCCAAAAAAAAAAAACCAAAATTTTGGGAAAATCAATCCTGAGATGGGGAATTTCAATATCTCCAAAAATACTTGGCAGAAATGGCTGAAATTTGGGTCGAGTGTTCTTTTGATGTAGGCCAAACTTTCCTCCAAAAATCAGCAATATCCTAATAAAATTGACCCCAAATCAGCAAAGTCGATTTTATCAGGGTTTTGAAGAAAACCCTGAAAGATTGAAATAGCAGGGTTCAAAAAACTTCAATTGTTGTTGATGATGATGATAACTGTTGCTCAAGAGGTGCAGGTCTGGATCTTCAATAAGTTAAAGACTCGATTCTCAACAAAGGAGCAGAAGATCTTCGAAGGTGAAGATTCCACAATTGCAGAAGGGAGCAGCAACCATCGATCCAAAAAGTAGATTATTTCATTCCTTGACCGAGGTGGTATATGGGGCGCAGCAGCTAGATCAATAGATCACCTCATTAGTGCTGCCCTTTGAGATAGGAGAGAACCAAGAAGAGAAGAGAAGTGACGGTGGGAAAAAAAATTCTGTAACCTAGATCAGATCTAGCTCTGTTACCATGTTAACAAAATGTTAATGACTGTAATGCTTGGATGATCAATGTGATCACCAAGCCCTTCTATTTATAATAAAATCAATAAGAACAGAGTTACAATTAAGTCCCCCTTGTAACCGACTCTAATGAATGAGTCGGCTATAGGGGGAAAAATCCCAAAATACCCTTGTGGGTTACATGATGATCAATGCGATCACCAAGCCCTTCTAATTATAATAAATCAATAAGAACAGAATTACAATTAAGTCCCCTCGTAACCGACTCTAATGAATGAGTCGGCTATAGGGGGAAAAATCCCAAAATACCCTTGCGGTTTACATAACTCAATACATATATATATATACATACACACACATGAATAAAGGTGATATCCAAAGCTGCAGTAACTATAGAAGCATTAAGCTTATGAGCCACACTATGAAACTTTGGAAGAAGGTTATTGAGCTCGTTTGAGAAGAGAGACCCATATCTTGGTGAACCAATTTGGCTTCATGCCACGTAGATCCACGACTGAAGCTATCTACTTATTGAGGAGGCTCATGAAAAGATATAGAGATAGCAAGAAGGACCTCCATATGGTCTTTATTGGTCTGGATCAAGCCTATGACCGAGTCCCTAGAGACTTGGTCTGCCAGGTTCTAGTAAAGAGAGGGGTATCGAGTAAATATGTGGATATAATAAAGGATATGTATGCAAACGTTGTGACTAGTGTGAGATTTGTGGGAGGTCAGGGCAAAGAAGTCCCAATTACGATTGGGCTTCATCAGGGATCAGCCTTAAGCCCTTATCTTTTTGCGCTTATCATAGACGACCCAACCAAGAGCATTCAAGATGAGGTCCCGTGGTGTATGCTCTTCGCCGCTAATATCGTTTTGGTGGATGAGACAAAAGCAGAGATTAACGCTAAGTTAGAGCTATGGAGATCAACCCTGGAAACAAGAGGTTTTAAGATTAGTAGAACGAAGACGGAGTATTTGATGTGTAATTTTAGTCACATTATAATGAATACTGACATGGTGTGAATCGAAGAAAGAGAGATACCACGAAGTGACTATTTTAGATATTTGGGGTCAATCATAAATAAGGAAGGTGACTTAGAAGATGATGTCTCACAGAGAATTAAAATAGTATGGGTGAAGTGGAGAGGTGCGTCCGGAGTGCTATGTGATCGACGTATTCCTTTAAAGCTTAAAGGGAAAGTTCTATAGGACCGTTGTTCACCCGGCTATGATGTATGGGGCAGAATTTTGGGCAGTTAAGTGTCATATTGAGAAACTTTGTGTGGTAGAGATGAGGATGTTAAGATGGATGTGTGGAAAAACAAGGATGGATAAAGTAAGGAATGATCGTATCAGAGCTGACTTGGGAGTTGCTCTGATCGATGACAAGCTCCGAGAGAGTCGTCTGGGGTGGTTTAGTCATGTTCAATGGAGGCCCAGGGACTCCCCAGTAAGGAGGAGTGATATGATTCCGATTGATGGAGCTAAAAGAGCGAGGGACAGGCCTAAAATGACCATAGGAGAAGTTGTGAGAAAGAACATGCATAGTCTAGGTCTCGTGCCGTGTATGACCTCAGATAGAGCCTATTGGAGGGCAAGGATCCATGTAGCAGACCCTATTTAGCTGAAATTATCCTGACTTGCTGGGCTGTGCCTCTTTCCTCTTTCACTTTTCTTGTATTTTCCTTTGTTCATTTTCATTTTTCACTTCTCATCTCATTTTCCCATTCTTCTCTTTCACTTCACAGTTTTTACCTACTTTGTTTGATTGGATCCATGTAGCCGACCCCATTAAGTTGGGATAAGGCTGAGTTTGTTGTTGTTGTTGTAGGCTTGGGTTAACATCTTGCTTGGGAAAAAGGATGCTTCGGTAATGTTAGTTTCTTGCTTATGTTTGCTAGTGCCCTTGAAAGGCATTCAAAGGTATCTAACTGGTTAGGCTTGGTCACTGGATCCCCATATATTCACTTGGTTGTTGCTTTCCTTTGAGATGCTTGGCTTTGATGGTGACAAAAGTACTTCTGCTTATCAGTCTTCTTGTGTGGTAGGCTAATTTTCCAAAGCGTTGGGATTGGTTGAGTTTTTTTGTTTGGCTGTAACTTGATTTGAGTCTAGCCATGTTGTTTACGTGGTGTAGTTTGTTGCGGAGCAGTGATATGTATTCAGTTGCATATGCATATTCTGAAGTTTTATAGACTAACTTGCAAATTTATGATTTCTGCTACAAAAAGAAAAATATAATGATTTACATCCTCTTTATCTTGGGTGGTGAATGATTTCACGTAGTATGCTGCTCAAAATAACGTTCTTCATCCTCATGGAAGCATAGTTGTCAAGGTGTGCCTAGGCCTCCAGGTGCCTTTTTTTGGATGGGCGCCTTAGTTTTGACCCCCGTCCAACAACTTGGGTCGCCTAGTGCTTTGACAACTATGCATGGAGAGGAGGGGATCTTTATGAAATTGGAACAACTAAGAGATCTTTTGTACATTTTCTCCTTCAGAAAATTTTATCCATTTCCACTTATTCCAATTTTGCTTTCCTATAATTTCTCCCCCATTCCTTTATGTGTTTATTAGGGGGTTAGTTAGAATCAGTGTTTTTGTTTAATTCTTTTTCTTTTTGGGGGGGGGGGGGTTCTTTATTCCTTGCTTTTCTCTCTCCCTCCCTACCTCTCCTTGGGGTGTGTGTGCAAGTATTGCTAATAGCTGCATGTTTAGGTGAAATGTTTCTGGAAATTAGTTCTGTTGCATTTATATTTGCATTTACTAACTTTTGTGGCTAGGTACTAATAGCTATTAATATTGTGCCTGCCCAAAATTTGCAGTGTGTTCTGCCCGCTGGTGTCGAGTTCTACTCATCAGGCTTTGATCCCAATGATGTCTCAACATTTCCACGGAGCTATCCAATAGTATTAACTGGTATTTCTTAGCACTGTTAATATATATATATCAATTTTATTTAGCTGAATTGTGTATGCCAAGTAAGTTTGCTAACTTCAGCTTTCTGCTTTGTTGTATGAGTAGAAAAACCCTTCCATGGTTTCTGGTCAAATAAAAGTAAAAAATCGATCCCAACCTATGATATCTGGAATCTGGATACTTGAATGTGCTTAGTTTACCTGTGTCTACAGGATTTGATAGCCATACTGACATCGGATACTGCATACTGCATGGATGCTTTTAGTGTATGAAATTCTCATTCCCAACCGTTACATGTATTATTTCCTTAATTCCTAGCAATTTCCTTGATTGTTTTTTCAACAAATTATAAAATGGCATATTCATTACGGGAATGGATTTGCTTGAAGGCTTTTTTCCTCAACAACCAACAATTTTGGTGAACTGGAAGAGAGAAAAATGATGTACTATTGAACAACAACAACAACAACAACTACTACTACAACAGCAACAACAGCAACAGCAACAACAACAACCAGGATAGTGCTCCAAATAGAATCCCCAAGAATGAATGGAACTTGTGCAAGTAGGAAAATGCCCTAGAAGAAGTGCTGTCTACACACCCCAGCTTTTGTGAGCTGTTCTGCTAAGAAATTGGCTGTCCTTGTCCTCTAACTAGAAGACATATCAGCAGCCAATGGAAGGAACCTGGCCCTTCAGATAAACTATGAGTGTCTCCAAGGACCACCGGAGGGAGAGGGAAGTCAATAACCAAGGTTGGAACCCCTTGGCCTCTTCCAATACTGGATTTGTCCAATTTTGGTACCTTGATATTTAAATCTTTGGTGCTGGCTTTCAATTGAGTAGTGATGGATTCAAGGTTCAGAATTTCGGATGAAATTCGAACTTTTTCTGTTGGCTATTTCGGTAGTCAAATGACACCATATTTTGGCCCGAAACTTCAGGGAAACCCTAATTAAGCATATCTACACATATTTGAACCTTTAGAATGTAAAACAACACTCCCAAAATGGTAGTTTGGCCTTGGACCCTAAGTTGCTGGTGCATAGTTGTCAAGGTGTCACTTAGGCGTCGCTTAGGTGCCTCGGCATTTAGGCAGATTTTGTGGTGTCTGGGCAGTTGTCGCCTAAGTGGTATTGAACGCCTTGGCCCTTATTTGTGTCAAATATCATTTAAATAAGATATTATCATAGTTGTCAAGGCGCCTAGGCGAACCGAGGTGATGGGGGGGGGTGTTTAAAAAACAAGGCGACACCAACAAGAAAATAAGGCGTCGTCTAGACGACCAAGGCGACACCAGAAAACAAGACGAGAGAAAGGCGCTTGGATGCCTAGCCGTCACCTTGACAATTATAGATATTATTCATAAATAAGAAAATAATCCCTCTATTTGAATCCAATAAAAGTAGTTAAAAAATAAAATTCCTAAAGGATAAAAGGTCAACCCCCCAGTTCAAGAACAAAAACTAGATTTTCGGCGGTAGGTGAAATTTGCAACTTTCTAATGCTGGGATTTTTCTCAAATCTAAAAATTCCATAAATTTCAAGATCGTAACATTGCTAAAAACCCAAAGTGTGATAAATATTCATTTGTTTTGATATCTAACAAAAATATTTTCATTCAGAGAGATTTTGACAACATTCGTGTACACCAAATAAGGTTTGACTGGAACATAACTCCTTTAATATAAATTAGATTTAAGTTATCTTGGATTTGTTGGAAAGCTGGTTTTGTGGTCTACCTGATACAAAAAGTCTCATGTAAAAATAAAATCATTTGACCAGTCAAACTTCTTAGAGAACAAGAACATTTCTCTAAATCAAGAGTAGTTTAATTACTTATAATAACTTAATATTTTCTAAAAACAATATAAACCAAATGTGAGACTAGGTATACCATGACAATGACCAATTCCAAGAACAGTAGAGACCAACTTTATGTTTTGATTGTTTCAAACTTCTAAATTCTAATAGCTTGCTTCTTCAGTTATGCTGTCTTCTAGTTCTATGTTGATTTTTGATGACTTGATGTGGCTTAGTATTGATTTTTGATGACTTGGTGTCACTTAATGTGAATTTTTGATGACTTGATGTGGCTTAATGTTGACTTTTGATGGCTTGATGTGGTTTAATGTTGATTTTTGATTATAAGGTATACATTGTAACATACTTGTTAGAAGTATCTTGTGGAGGGTAAAATGGGAATGTCCCATTCTCGAGAATAGTGTCAGCCATATGGCGCTGGGCTTGTCTCCTCTCTTTTTGGTTTCCTGTTTTACCCCTGTAAAGGTCTCTTTATATTAATGATAGTATCTGGCCTCTCACATTATTGAGAGTCCAGCTTTCCCATTTTCCTTTCTTCTTCTCTTCTCTTTCTTTCTTTCTCTCTTTCCCTTCCCCTATTTCTCTGTTATTTACATGGTATCAGAGAATTTCTGATCCATAAGGGCCTGCTTCCACTTCCTCTCTCAGTCCCTTTCTTATTTCTGTAACCGAAAGAAGAAGGTGGGCTCGATTCCATAAGGTTTTGAAGACACTTTAGGAGTCTGCTCTACTGTAGGGGTAGACCGGTAGTCTACCCCATTTCTGATGTCTTGAAGGTGTTTGAAGGATTGTGGCAATGGTTTAGAAGCTTCGATTCATCTCTGAATCAGGTTTGGTTTTCTTTGCAATGCTTTTAAGTTGAATGCAAAGCATTTCTGGACTGTTTTTGATATTTTTCCATTGCTGTAATCCATTTTTGGCATGGATATCGATTCTTGAATCGATTGTTTGGACTGTTTGTTGGTTGTTCTTTTCCTGTTGAGCTACTGTTATGATATCGGACTGCTTTTAGTGAGCTGCTGAGGTACTCTATTGCTCTGTGGGGGCTTTTATGTATGGATTACTGAGTTACTGTTTAGCTACTGTTTGAAGCCTATTATGGAGATATTGGTTTGCTGTTTGCTTGCTACTGTTTGAAGCTGATTGTGGTTTGGGCTGCTCTTATTTGCTGTCTACACTTGATCTGTGTTGGTTGGATGCTATTATTCTTGGTTGGTATTCCTCTTTGGTGGTCATTATGGGAGAGACATCGAAGGATATCAAGGTTGTGCCCGAGGTTGTATCCTCATCTCCAAATTTTCTGACCTCTAAGAAGCTAGAAGGGAGTCAGAATTTTCAGCAATGGCACAAGATTATGACCTTGGTTCTCAGAGGAAGGGGTGAGAAACATCACTTGACTGGCAAGAAACCTGCTACCATGAATGATGATGCTTGGGAGGTTGCCGATGCTCGTATCTTTGGTCAGATGTTAAACTCCATGGATAGTAATATTGTAGACCTTGTGACCCATATTGACAGTGTTAAGGATCTATGGGATTATCTTGTTGTTTTATACTCTAGACACAACAACCTCTCCCGGATTTATGAACTCTCCTAAGAATTTTATCGGGTTGATAGGAAGGGTCAACTCTTGACCCAACACTTAACTGATTTCGAGAGAATGTATGAGGAGTTGAATGCTCTGCTGTCCATTACCTCTGATGTTACCCAGCTGCAGCAACAACGGGAGCAACTAGCGGTTATGAGCTTCTTGGGCAGTTTGGGTCCTGACTTTGACTCCGTACGGTCTCAGATTCTTGGAGGTGTTACAGTTCCTTCTCTTGCAGACACTTTTTCTCGAGTTCTTCGTGTGTCTAGTGACAGTACTCGAGTCTCTTCTGGTGATAGTACTGCTCTTGTGAGTAGTGCTCGCAGTGGGGGTCGTCAGCCTACCAAGTTCCCCCCAGCTGCACCTTCTGCTAGTACTCTTGACTTATCTTAGAGATCTGAGAGATCTGGTCCTCCAGGGACTTGCCTCCATTGTGACAAATCTGGTCATATTCAACGTTATTGTTGCAAGCTACATGGCAAACCTCCATAGTCCAAAGTAGCTAATGCTGCCAGTGTTGACCCTGTAGCCCCACTTGTACCTTTTGAGGAACGCGGTGTGACTTTGACTATGACAGAGGAGGAATATGCTCTCAACAACCAGGGCAAGGCTGCTCAGGACATTTCTTCCACTGCTACTTTTGTCCAGAAAGGTACTGCCACTGTGTGTCTCTCCACTTCCAGGCCATGGATTATTGATTCAGGGGCCTCAGACCATATGTCTGACACCTCAGGTATCTTTTCCTCTGTACAACCTTCTCATTCGAGTGTCACTTTAGCTGATGGTTCCTGTGTTACAGTCAGAGGTACTGGTACTGTTCGGCCGACTTCTTCCTTGTCCCTATCTTCTATCTTGTATTTACCTAAATTTCCTTTTAATTTCCTGTCTGTTAGCCAATTTACCAATGCGGACAACTGTTCCATAACGTTTTTTCCTAATTCTTGTGTCTTTCAGGATTTGTGGATGAAGAGGACGATTGGTAGAGGCAGGGACTCGGGGGGGGGTTCTATCTTCTTGAGGACACATCTTCCATTGCTTGTTCGGGTACCGCTACCCCTCATCAGCTTCATTGTCGCCTTGGTCATCCGTCTTTACAGAGTTTGCAAAAACTGTTTCCTAGCTTGCGTTCCCTTTCAGTTTTAGATTGTGAATCGTGTTAGTTTAAGAAACTCCACCGTGTGAGTTATCCCCCTTGTGTCAACAAAAAGGTTTTACATTCCGTCTCTTTGGTTCACTCAGATGTATGGGATCCTTGTCATGTGTCTTCCAAGTTGGGTTTTACATATTCTGTTACTTTTGTTGATGACTATTCTCGTGTGACTTGGTTCTACTTAATGAAAAGTCGTTCTGAATTGTTCTCTATCGTTTCTTCATTTATTATTGAAACCAGGAATCAATTTGGCTCTTATATTAAGGTGTTGTGTAGTGATAATGCACAGGAGTATTTTTTCTGCCCCTTTTACTGACTTTATGACCATTCGTGGGATCATTCATCAATCTTCCTGTTATGACACCCCCAACAAAATGGTGTGGTTGAAAGGAAGAACCGTCACTTGATGGAAGTGACTCGGTCCCTTGTCTTTGATATGAAGGTCAACAAGACTTTTTGGGCTGATGCAGTGTTAATTGCTTATTATTATAGTTGTCACGGCGTCTAGGCTACCCAAGGCGCTGGAGAGGATCCAATCAAAGTGACACCAAGTAGCCGATCAAGGTGTCCAAGGCACTCGCCTAGGCGGCCAAGGCGCCTGGACGCCTAGGCGACGCCTTGACAACTATGCTTGTTATCTTATCAATCGGATGCCCTCCTCTATCCTAGGTGGGGGCATTCCTCATGTTTTGCTCTTTCCATCTGAATCTTTATTCCCCTTGCCCCCCCTGTGTCTTTGGGTGTGTCTGCTTTATTCATGACCATACTCCCGGGTTGTCGAAGTTAGACCCCAAAATTCTTAAATGCATTTTTGTGGGCTATTCTCGTGTTCAGAAGGGGTATCGTTGTTATTCTCCTGTTCTTCGTAAGTATTTTATTACTGTTGATGTTTCGTTCTTTGAGACTCTATTTTATGTGCATGAGCCTGTTGAAGATCCTTCCTTGAATGAGGATATTCCTCTTTGTGTTATTTTGCCTCCTGTGCAGTCTCGTGTTCGGCCTCCAATCATTCATGTTTGTCACAATGAATCTTGTCCACAGGAAGAAGTTGCCGATCCCTTTGATGCTCCGCCTGCTGCCACGTCTTTGTCGTTTGTGGATCCTACCCCTGATCCTCCTTTTTCTGATTTGGATCAGCCCATTGCTCATCAGAAAGGTATTTGTCAGTGTGTTACACACCCAATTTCTTTTCATGTTTCTTATTTCGGTTTATCTTATTGCTTTCAAACTTGTCTTTCCACTGTTGCATCTCATCCTATTCCTAAGAGCATTGCAGAGGCATTATCTGTTCCTGGCTAGAGGACAGCTATGGAGGAAGAGTTACAGGCTTTGGCACATAACCACACTTGGGACCTTATTCCCCTGCCCCCTGGGAAGTTTGCCATTGGTTGTCGATGGGTTTATGTGGTCAAGGTTAATGCTGATGGGTCTCTTGCTTGCTTGAAAGCTCGGTTAGTGGCCAAGGGCTATGCACGAGTGTATGATGTCGATTACTTGGATACCTTTTCTCCAGTTGCCAAACTCTCTTCTGTTCGTGTTTTGGTCTCTCTTGCCGCCTCTTACCGGTGGCCCTTACATCAACTTGATGTAAAAAATGCTTTCCTCTCCATGGCGATCTTCATGAGGAGGTGTATATGGAGCAACCTCTAGGGTTTATTGCTCAGGGGGAGTGTGGGTTAGTTTGTAGATTGAAGAAATCGTTGTATGGGCTGAAACAGTCCCCACAGACTTGGTTTGGCCGATTTACAGAAGTGGTTCTTGAGTTTGGTTTGTCACGATGCAATAGTGACTACTCTCTCTTTTATCGTTGAATCAGTGCTGGAAGAATATTTCTAATTGTATATATTGATGACACTGTGATTACTGGTGATGACTCTACAGGAATCGATAGTTTGAAAGCTCATCTTCAACGAAGATTTCAAACTAAAGATTTGGGAAAGTTGAATTATTTCTTAGGGGTTGAAATGGCTCAATCCAGGAAGGGCATTTCTCTCTCACAACGAAAGTATACTCTTGACTTGCTTATGGAGCTGGGATGCTAGGGTGCAAACCCATTGATAGCCCAATGGATCCCAATATCAAGCTTGTTGCAGATGAGGGAGATGCCCTTGATGATCCAGAAAGATACAAAAGGTTGGTTGGAAAGCTGAATTACTTGACATTCACTCGACTTGATATTTCATTTTCGGTGAGTGTTGTAAGTCAATTCATGTCAACTCCTAGGACACCTCATTGGGATGCTGTCATTTAGATTTTGAGGTATATCAAGAAGACTCCTGGACGAGAATTAGTATACTCTGATCATGGCCATATACGAGTTGAGGGATTTTGTGATGCAGATTGGGCTGGATCATTGAAGGATTGGAGGTCAACTACAAGCTTTTGTATACTTGTTGGAGGGAACCTTGTTTCATGGAAGAGTAAGAAACAGAGTGTAGTGGGTAGATCAAGTGCAGATCCGAGTACCAAGCCATGGCCCATGCTACTTGTGAGCTGGTTTGGTTGAAGATGTTGTTGACTGAGCTTGGGTTTGAGAGCTCTACACCAATGAAATTGTGGTGTGACAACTAGGCAACAATATATATTGCCTCAAACTTCATATTCCATGAAAGAACTAAACATATTGAGGTGGATTGTCACTTTGTAAGAGAAAAACTCCAACAGGGCGTAATCTCTACAAAGTATTTCAAGACTGGAGAACAACTTGCTGATACGCTTACTAAGTCTCTAGTAAGTGGGAGGGTTAACAATATTTGTAACAAGCTGGGCATGATTGATAAATATGCTCCAGTTTGAGGGGGAGTGTTAGAAGTATCTTGTGGAGGGTAAAATGGGAATGTCCCATTCTTGAGAATAGCGTCAGGCATATGGCGTTGGGCTTGTCTCCTATCTTTTTAGTTTCCTGTTTTACCCCTTTAAAGGTCTCTTTATATTAATGATAATATCTGGCCTCTCACATTATTGAGAGTCCAGCTTTCCCATTGTCCTTTCTTCTTCTCTTCTCTTTCTTTCTTTCTTTCCCTTCCACTATTTCTCTGTTATTTACAATACTAAATAATGGTAGCAAATAGTGGAAATAAAATATAACACTTGGGTGCCTTGTCGCCTAAGTGCTTAGGCACCCCTCCACCACCTTGGGTCCCCTTGACAACTATGTCCTAGTTTACATCGTACCCTGCTGTATACCTTCTCTAGTATAGCCTGTTCTACTTATAATGTAAACTAAAACACACAAAATTCAACTAAAACGACTAAATATGTATTAGGAATGAAAAAAACATAATATTGGAAAGTATTTCTTAATTGCCAATAATATTTCAGGGTGCATTTGACATACTTACATGATACGCGTTACATATTACATAAACACTTTCTTAAGTACAAGTTCTCGGTTTCAAGGCCTGTTTTGACATTGGTTGAAACCGAGTTATACCAGGTTTAGACCGAAACTTGGTATTTTTGTAGGCCATTCTTGAAACCTAGGTTTCGAGGCCTAAAAAACAGTTTGTTGTTGACCTGAATTTTTTTGTACTGCCTATTTTTAACATTTTACACCTACTTCTTGAATTAGTTTCACACACAAAAAAAAAAAAAACCCATCCAAAATGGTACTTTTGGTTTAGACCCAAGTTTGCTAGTGTATGGGCTGTATGCTAAATGCTGCTGTATACTAGCCATATTATAAACATTGTGTCTACATATAATTTAGCTATTGAAATGTAAATATGCAATTAAAACAATCAAAATATACATTAGGTTGGAGAAATACAAGCATACAACACTCACCATTCAATTTCACGTGGAGTTTCTTGGTGGGTCCATTCCATGAGCTGTGTATGATTGAATAAATTGTAGCCACTCCTCGGAATGCAACACATATGTATCCCATGACATGTTTTGGGCCCTTAAGTTCTGTTAATCCATTATTGCCCACCTATGAGCCCCATCATCAACATATTGGAGGTATCCCAACCTAGGGAATGGCTCATTGAGATTGAAACTGGGTGGAGCCAGCACAAAGGTTGGGCTGGATAACAGAAGATGTTGTCGGCAAAAGATGACCCAACACCTGATCCACCCCCAAACTCATTGTTGGGGAATGAACTAGAAGATCTACTATAGCCACCACCATAGCCACCATACGCTTCAAATGCCAAACCGGTGCTCTTGAAGGATGGTCCACCTCCATATCCACCATACCCAGCAGTTGAACCGATGCTCTCAAAGCCCCTATCACCATGATGTGCTGGATTGGAGAGGGTCCAAAATCAAGGCGACACCAACTAGGCGACCAAGGCACCTGGACGCGTAGGCTTCGCCTGACAACTATGTTTGGGGAAAAAAGGTTACCTTCAAGCTATAATGACGCAAATACACATTGTGGAATTGTTGAATGTGTATAAAAATGCAAAAGAGTGGTGATCAATGAAGTGATTTGAGCAAAAGATCGAAATCCACCTCCCCTGTGTCGAAACTGTTTAAATCTCCCCCTCGGTCGAAACTTGTAAAAATATGATAGGTATCGATGGAAACATGGAATTTTAAGTGGCTGGTTGGATCAAGTTTCGGTCAAAACTGGCCGAACCATGTCAAAACTACCATAACATGGGAAACCTGGTACAAATTAGTATCGACTCATGGTTTCATCTTAGTGAGATTAAGAAACATGGTTTACATGGTACACGATTATATGCTACATATTGGACCCCTCTGGCCATTCTAGTATCACGTAGAGTTCCGGGGAGGAGCAATACCACTAGCAGATTGTTGGTGCCAATGTAACCGTTCGACTGTGACACAAATGATGACCATGTCATACTATACTGGAAGAAATACTAGAAATCCTCCACATCATTCCTATAAGTGGTATCGCTGACAGATTGGAGGTAACCTAATATAGGGACTAAATCACCGTACCGTGAAGATTCATCCATGTAGGGACACACTGTAACTGGATTGTGGAGCCGGCATGTATGGTTGAGTCAAAACTGTCGAAACTCATGAAATGGGTTGAAATGTCGGCCCATTTCGATCGTGATGTGGAATTTATAACATGCTTGTACCAAAATTTCACAATGAGGACGAAATGCCAAATATTTGGTCAAAATCTGGTATGCCTATTGAGTCGACTCCTATTTCGTTTCGAGCATTCTTGAAGCCGAAATATTTCATTAAATTTCAGTCATTACGACCGAAATCTCAAACTATGGATGGAATTCCATCTCTCAATCCTCCCTAAGTTCACTCGATAATTTTCCCATCGAGGTCTCTAAATAATTGGATTGCAGTACTCCGCAATTTATGGATGGTACTCCTTGAGTTCTTGTTTGATTTCTTTCATCGTTTCCTCTTTCTTTACATATTTCCTATCCTTACTACTACTACACATAATATTTTGACCGTTCTTGTGAACTTGGCCAGCTTAGATGTCAGTTTTCGCAGTCCAAAGTGTTGTGCATCTTACTCTGAATATTGTACATCTCCAAATTGATCTCTAGAAGTTTTTCCTTTCGATAGATAGAGGTGTTTAACAAAGAGTTATCTTATGATGATGGGAATTTGTTAGGACTTTACGCTCACAAAAAGTAATGACACAATTAATAAGTATTATTTAGTATTGGAAACAGACTCTCTTGCAAAACAGGAGGTAAGACTGCATACATTTGCCCCTTCCAGACCTTGCAGTAGCAGGAGCCTCGTGCACTGGGTAGCTCTTTATTGTGGTGGTCTAAGCTTTCTGTTAATCTCTATTTGTTTCTAATTGCTTCCATGTCTGTACTTTACTTCTTTGGTGATTTTGTTTTCACTGCTTAATTGATGTCCGCTCAAGATTTTTCATGATTTTGGTTATAGGGAGACTGTTCTCTGTGCCGCAGCGCAGCCTGTGCCCAGGCACATGGGCAGCCTGTGCAGGGGGGCAGGGTGGTCATTCCGCCCACCCCCATGTGCTTGGGCGCAGGCTGCGCTCAGGCACAGAGGACAGCGCCCCTTGTTTATAATACTAGAGTCCTGACCTGGACCTCTTGTGCATCAATTTTTGACTGGAAAATTTTCTGCAGAGGGAGATGGGTCTAAAATTTATGTTAGCTGCATTGCTTTTCGAGACCCAGTCAGTGAGGATATTGCTGAAGCTTATCGTATAAACGCGAATTCATTTTCAGACAAATGTATTTGTCTTGTTTCACGCTCACCCAGCTTCCATGTCCTCCGGGATGCACTGGAGGAAATATTTTGTCTTTGCTTTTCTCCTACTGGAAGTAGGTATGTCTTTCTATTTATATTGTTTTGTTGGCAGTATTTATTTCTGTCAATTCATACATCGTTAAACAAACTTCCCTCAGATGTTGGTTTTGTATGTTTTTATGATGTGTTGTCTTACAAGGGCATGAAGAAACTAAATGTATGATGCCAATTGGATATTCTAGATTTAGATGAAGGTGGTTTCGTTTCATCTCTTTCTTTTACATATTAGTTTTCATGATGCAGACAGCTTTAAACAAATTTAGTCTTGCGAGAAAAAATTCAACAGGTAACGTTGCTAATATACTATTTTGTTAAGTCCGTGAAGATACTCAGGTTTGTAAACCCATCATTTCTACATATTTAATGCTGGTTTGCATAAGCTGATAAGCAAAATTGTGGCTTCCATGGAATTAGAATGAAGACAACTGCAGACTAAACCATAGAAAGTGAAATGAGAGCATTAACAGCCCAACACTTATATTAGCATCGGAAGAGCTGATGCAGTCAAGAGTGCCCAATTGGGCCATGGATGGGTTATATTGGTCTTGAGTCACTTTTTTTTTTTCTTCTAGCGTTGAGAGTGACAAGAAGTCCAATTGCGAGTCTATTTAGAAATTTCAAAAGGTCTTTTTGTATGCATACATCCCCCATTAATTAGACACTATTTGAGTAAAGAATTTTGAGTTTTCTTAAAAACTCTGGAGCTATTGAGCTGTGCATACGGGGCTGGTATTCAAGATCTGATCTATCTCCTTCTTCTGCTCAATTACTTCTCAGGTGTGATTGGTCCTCTTTCTTCTTCTAATTCTCTAACTCTGATATTTTCCTCTAATTTTTCTACTTCTCATTTCTTCCAATATTCTTCTTGTTGAGTTATGTAACCTGAAAGGGTGTTTTGGGCCTTTTCCCCCATAGCTAGTAGACTCGGCTATGTGGGGGGTTTATTTGTAGTTCTGTCCACTCTTTGAAAGTTATAAATAAAGTGCTTGATGATCACATTGATCATTAAAGCATTCCATTCTAAATTGTTGAGACTACCACCACTATTGTACCTCTTCTCCAATCGTCAGATCTTGATCCAGAACCTGCAACTCCATCTGGTAAGGATCCTTCTCTTGAATTACCTATTGTTGTTCGTAAAGGCATTAGGTCCTGTACCCAACATCCCATCTCTAATGTTGTTTCCTATGATTCTTTGTCTTCTTCCTATCATGCCTTTGTGTCTTCTCTTTCCTCTGTTTCTATTCCACAAAAGTGGCAGGAGGCAATTGTAGATCCAAAGTGGAAAGCAACCATAAATCCATGATGGAAGAGATGAAAGCCTTGTCCAAAAATGAGACGTGGGAGTTAGTGGTTCTTCCTCTGGGCAAGAAACCAGTCGGCTGTAAATGGGATTTGTTGTTAAGCAGAAGATGGATGGGTCAATAGATATATACAAGGCAAGACTTGTGGCCAAGGGGTTTACTCAAACTTGTGGGATCGACTACCAGGAGACTTTTGCCCCAGTTGCAAAGTTGAATATTGTTCAGGTTTTATTGTCATATGCATAGTTGGCCGCCTAGGCGATGCCTAGGCGTCCAGGCACCTTGGTTGCCTAAGCGGGCGCCTTGGTCGCCTTGTTTGCCTAGTTGGTGTCGCCTTGAACTTTAGCCCTCTCCACCGCCTTGGGTCGCCTAACCGCCGTGACAACTATGGTCATATGCTGTCAATCTGGGCTGGGATTTGCAACATTTGGATGTAAAAAATGCCTTTCTTCATAGAGAGCTGGAAGAGGAAGTTTATATGGAGATTCCTCCAGGTTTTTCTTGTGACAAGACTCATGGGAAAGTTTGCAGACTGAAGTGGGCATTATATGGGCTGAAACAGTCCCCTCAGGCTTGGTTTGGCAAGTTCTATAAAGCCATGATCTCTGTAGAGTACAAACAGAGTAATGCTGATCACACCTTGTTCATCAAGCGTCGTGGAGATCAGATTACCCTTCTTATAGTCTATGTTGATGACATAGGTGTGACCGGTAATGATGCTGATGAAGTTTCTCACCTGAAGATTTTCTTGGGACGAAGATTTGAAATAAAAGATCCAGGACAGCTTAGCTACATCCTTCGGATTGAAGTTTCCCATTCTTGAAAGGCATTTTTCTCTCTCAAAGGAAGTATGTTTTGGACCTTCTCTTAGAGATTGGTTTGTTAGGGTGTCATCCTTGTGATACTCCTTTGGAAGCTACTACTCGTTTGAAAGACAAAGATGATGATCCTGTTGATAAGGGACGTTATCAACGGTTGGTGGGAAAATTGATTTCTCTCTCCCACACTAGACCGGGCATTGCATTTGCAGTAAGTTTGGTCAGTTAGTTCATGCATGATACCTACTCCGCTCATATGACTGCTGTTCTTCATATTCTACATTACTTGAAGTCAGCTATCGGAAAAGGGATTCTCTTGTCTCCGCATGATCATCTTCGTATTGAGGCCTACATTGATGCTGACTGGGGTGGTATTCCTGATCGAAAATCTACTTTAGGTTATTGTGCGTTTGTAGGAGGTAATCTTGTCACATGGCGTCGTAAGAAACGATATGTGTTGGCAAGATCCAATGCTGAAGTAGAGTTTCGTACTATGGCCCAAGAAATTGTGAGTTATTGTGGCTTCAAAGTTTACTCCACCATCTTAGTAGTTCTTAATGTAGTCCTAGGTAGGAGTAGTCCCACTAGGAGCCAGGGTAATAGGATCACCAAACAAGGCTCGCCGATTGGGACAGCTTAGGCTAATTAGGGAAAAATTAGGGTGCGATTAGGTTTAGGTTAGGGTTGTTTTATATGGTAATGATAGGCAGGTGTAGGGAAGTCTAATGGTATAGGTTTTATGATGTTTGAGTGAATGGAAGTAGGTTAGATGAGTTGGAGAGCAAGATAAGGTTATTGGAGACAATTCCTAATGGAGGTAGGAGTAGGAGATTCTAGGGTTTAGGGTGGTGGGGGTTTGATGAAACTTGGATCAAGTGTCAATAATGATGTAAGGGATGTATGCTGAAAGTTTGGTTTGAAACTAATGGACAGATTTGAAGTTATGGAGGAATCCTAGTTAGGGTAGGAGTGAGAAGAAGAAGGTTTAAACAAACTTCAGATTCAAACTTACTGGATTTGAAGATATCTTCAATGGCAGCAGCTTTGAAGATGAACGATGGGGTCTCCCAATCTACAAGATGCAAGGAGATATGTAGCAGCCCTCCTGATCTTCACGATGTAAGGAGTCGATTGGCGATCCACCAATCCCTTCACCTTGATATTACTCACAAGGCACACTCACGATGGAGCAAAGGCAGCAAGCATAAATCTGAGTTTTTATTAATCAAAATTCGTGTTCAATACTTGGCCTCCTTAGAACCTTATATAAAAGACTCAAAATTAGACTTAGACACTAAAAAGGAATGGCCTAACCCAATCCTTAACCTATTAGCTAACTTAAACTGACTAGGAAACTGAAATAGACTCAAAATAGAGTCATAATGACTTAAAAACAACTTAAACTACTTAAAATAAAAGAAGATTCCCTACTAGCCAATAGGATATAAGAACCTCTTAGCCAATAGGATCACTGCACTTAAATTGAACCAATTGAACCAATTGGATGCAACCAATTTAAACCGGTTCAATTAAAAGCACAAAATAAAAACTAAGTATAGAACTAAAATAAACTAAACTAAGGCTCCTATTAAAACCCTAGGCTTAGGGTGGCTTCTTCAATTCGAGGAGGCTAAGATCTGCATCAACTCTCCCCGACTTAGAAACATTCATCTCTGATGAATGGGTGAAATCCATGCAACACTTTGGCAACTTGGGGCTGAGCTTGTGGACATCATGAGTGGGAGTCCAAGTACTATGCTTGTGTGAAGAAACTCGTCCACGAACCTTGTGATGAGGAGGGGGAAGCAACATGTGGGCAGTAGCTTCAACACTTCCCTAGCAGAATTCTATTGAGGTTAGAACAGTGGGAATATGGTCTTCAAGTCGTGGAGCCTTCTCTTCGAAGAACCAAGGGGGCATCACAAAATCAATGTGTTCAACCTCCATAGGGTCTTCAATACTGATAACCTTCTCATTCAGCCCCACCTCTTCAAGAACAGCAACTTGCTTGTCATTGTCTCCCTGTGAAATCACTTCTTCATTTCCTGTTGTATCAGCACAAGGACTTAGGCTCTCTTGAATGAAACCCTGTTGGAGCAACTCTCCGACTTGCTTCTTGAGCTCATCATGCTCTGTAGAACTCATTCTGTAGGCTTGTAGATTTGGTAAAATAGAACCAGGCACCAAATCAATTACATGCTGAATATTTCTCAGTGGGGGTAACTCATTTGGCAGCTCCTTTGACATTGCAACAAAAAAATCATGCAATAACTCCTTGATGGGCTGTGCTAACTTGACCTCAGGCTGGGCAGCAACTTATTATGTAACCACGTCTAGGATCGGACCTAAATCATGGCTGGTCTGCTCAAGTTCCTTCTGTGGTACAGCTAAGACTTTACTCTCACAATCTGTCCCCTTCTGGTTGGTGCGCATAAGTTGTCGTTTGCGCAGCTCGGAGGGTAGATTAAGAGGATTTAGAATGATCTGTTGTCCCTTGTGTTGAAACACACATTGATTTTTTCTTCCATAAATAGTAACATCGTTGTCATATAACCAGGGTCTTCCCAATAACACATCAGTCATTTGCATTGGGATGATGTCGCACCAAACCTCTTCAGCATAGTGTTGGAGTTGTAAAGGAACATAACACCTTTCATTTACCTCTAATTTGTTGCCATTCAGCAGAGCAACCTTGTAAGGTAGAGGATGTTTTTCACGCTTCAGATTGGCCTTCTGCACATATCTTTCAGCAACCACATTAACACAACTGCCACTATCAACAATAATTTGAGCAGTGCGTTCTCTAGCCTTCATATGAGTATAGAATATGCATCTACGTCGCCAATCTTCACCTTTAGTTTCAACCATCAATATACGTGCTACAACATGTACTCCTCGGGTATCTTCATAATCTTCACCCAAGTCTTCATAGTAATCAGCCCCATCATCACTATCATCTAAAGGTAGGGCAAATAAACCTTGTTCATTTGGTGGAGGTGGCAGAACTGGAATGCCATATACATCCATGGCTTTGATACCAATTTAATATAGTCTTAGGTAGGAGTAGTCCCACTAGGAGCCAGGGTAATAGGATCACCAAACAAGGCTGGCCGATTGGGACAGCTTAGGCTAATTAGGGCAAAATTAGGGTGCGGTTAGGTTTAGGTTAGGGTTGTCTTATATGGTAATGATAGGCAAGTGTAGGGAAGTCTAATGGTATAGGTTTTATGATGTTTGAGTGAATGGAAGTAGGTTAGATGAGTTGGACAGCAAGATAAGGTTATTGGAGACAATTCCTAATGGAGGTAGGAGTAGGGGATTCTAGGGTTTAGGGTGGTGGGGGATTGATGAAACTTGGATCGAGTGTCAATAATGATGTAAGGGATGCATGCTGAAAGTTTGGTTTGAAACTAATGGACAGATTTGAAGTTATGGAGGAATCCTAGTTAGGGTAGGAGTGAGAAGAAGGTTTAAACAAACTTCAGATTCAAACTTACTGGATTTGAAGAGATCTTCAATGGCAGTAGCTTTGAAGATGAACAATGGGGTCTCCCGATCTACAAGATGCAAGGAGATATGTAGCAGCACTCCTGATCTTCACGATGCAAGGAGTCGATTGGCGATCTACCAATCCCTTCACCTTGATATTACTCACAAGGCAACCTTGATATTACTCACAAGGCACACTCACGATGGAGCAAAGGCAGCAACAGAGGCAGCAAGCATAAATCTGAGTTTTTATTAATCAAAATTCGTGTTCAATACTTGGCCTCCTTAGAACCTTATATAAAAGACTCAAAATTAGACTTAGACACTAAAAAGGAATGGCCAAACTCAATCCTTAACCTATTAGCTAACTTAAACTGACTAAGAAACTGAATAGACTCAAAATAGAGTCCTACTGACTTAAAAACAACTTAAACTACTTAAAATAAAAGAAGATTCCCTACTAGCCAATAGGATATAAGAACCTCTTAGCCAATAGGATCACTTCACTTAAATTGAACCAATTGAACCAATTGGATGCAACCAATTTAAACCGGTTCAATTAAAAACACAAAATAAAAACTAAGTATAGAACTAAAATAAACTAAACTAAGGCTCCTATTAAAACCCTAGGCTTAGGGTGGCTTCTTCAATTCGAGGAGGCTAGGATCTGCATCAGTTCTATTCATCGTCCAATAAAGTTGTACTATGAGAACAAAGCAGCAATTAGCATCGCCCACAATCCAGTGTAGCATGACCGTACCAAGCACGTGGAGATTAAAGACACTTCATCAAGGAGAAGTTAGAAAGTGGACAGATTTGTATGCCATTTGTGAAGTCAGGTGATCAGCTTGCTGATGTCTTCATTAAAGTGCCGAGTGGAAAGATGTTTCATCCTAATTTGGTCAAGTTGGGCATGTGTGATATCTGTGCACCAACTTGAGGGGAGTGTTGAGTTATGTAACCCAAAAAGGTATTTTGGGCTTTTTCCCCCATAGCTAGTAGAGTCGGCTATGTGGGGGGTTTATTTGTAATTCTGTCCACTCTTTGAAAGTTATGAATAAAGGGTTTGATGATCACATCGATCATTAAAGCATTCCGTTCTAAATTGTTCTGTTAATACTTCTCTTCTATATTGGATATTGATTTCAGGATCCTAACTGTTTATTGCTGGATATTATATTTGAACTGCAAATCTGAAGTTCTGCAAATTATTAGATTGATCGCAGATCTGTAGCTTGAATTTTAGGCTATCTGGGTTTCATCTAGTTTTAGTTCTCTGATTTTCAAGAATTTTACATTGAACGATAGGTCTGGTTAAGCTCTACACTTGACCATAATTACATCCGATCTAATAGTTGGATATGAGATATTGAATTTCTCTTATTTTTAGTCAATTCTTTCCATAACCTGATTCTATCGACTTCTATAATGTTCCTGGTTGTAGTTCTTCTTCTAGATTCCTTTCTAGAATCTTACACTGCATTATGAACCCAATGGAACGCGATGACAGGTTTTCACTACCGTATGGAGAAGACTCTTGACTTTTATGTGTATAACAATAAGAAACACACGTAAAAAGAATAAGATAGAAGAGCCAAACTTCTCCCCTACCCCCACCCCAACCTTCAATAGATTTGTTATTCATCAAAAAGGAAAAATTTTCTGACTAAAGGACTGCTTAAATGCCCAGAATTAACCAACTGGACCAAGAAAAGAATTTTGTAGGTGTTAATATTATGTGAGTTATGAACTGGGTGTAAACATGAGCCACAATGTGGGTAAAAATTAGCCTGTTATTGAGTGCTTTTGGCCCACCTCGACTGTCCATGGACATTGTACGGTATAAATGAACTTCTTGTTATATGGGTTTTATGTGGAACCTATCTTCTTTCACCTTGGATCTTGGGGGAATATTGGATAAGATTTTTTTTTCTTTTGTGTTATTTTTTGGAATTAGGACATTATTTTTTCCTGGACAATAAGAAAGAGATATATTTGGATGAGTTATTCTCAATTTCTCTTCCTGTCTATCTTTGTGCGCATGTGTGCATGGCGTGGTGTTTGTGGAGGGGGGCAGCTGTAGGAAAATGTTAAGTGGGTGGTCAACCATCCAAGCTAGAGATTGGAAGGCTAATTATGTGTGCCTAAGATTGGATAAAGTTTCTTTGAATAAATGCATTTATAAAAGTCAAAACCATGTATGAGATAGCTATAGGATGATCAATCTTTTAGATGGACTCTACTCTATATAAGACTATTGGAATGTATTATTTTATCTTGATCATAATTTTATCATCATAGTATTGAACATTCCTTTATTAACTCCAAGTAAAACAGTTGCAAAATTGTGGAGATTGCAAGGGTCTATGGTCATAGGGTTCAAGTCATCACTTGGAGGTTAACTGATGACTTTGGGAATTGTGACTTGTGTGATTGTGTCTAGAGACAGCCCACCTTTATTTATAATAATTAGATATGAGTACAAAGACAATAAGGTCCTACGACAACACAAAATAAACCCTTGAACCCATATTACAACACTCCCGCTCAAGTTGGTGCATGGATGTTAGTTATCACACATGCCCAACTTGCACACAAGAGGACAAAGCAATTTACTACTTAATCCCTTGGTAAAAACATCAGGCAAGCTGGTCTCCGGACTTGACAATTGGAGTGCAAATCAGCCCTTGTTCCAGTTTCTCTTTGATAAAATGCGGGTCAATCTCTACATGCTTGGTGCGATCATGCTGGATCAGATTGTGGGCAATACTGATAGCATATTTGTTGTCAGAATAAAGCATCATAGGTAAAGATGTAGGAATAGCCAAGTCTTTCAATAGTCCTTGGAGCCGCATTAATTCACAAATGCCATGGGACATGGCGCGGAACTCAGCTTCAGCACTTGACCTTGTAACAACAGTTTGTTTCTTGCTCCACCAAGTAACTAGGTTACCTCCAACAAAAGTGCAATAATCGGATGTAGACCGTCGATCATCAGGAGAGCTCGCCTAGTCAGAGTTAGTAAAGGCTTCCACTCGCATGTGATCATGAGGGGAGAAAAGAATTCCCTTTCCTGGGGCAGACTTTAAGTATCGTAGTATACGTATATCAACTTCTCAATGTGTGGTGTAAGGGTCATGCATGTATTGGCTAACCATGCTGACAGCAAAGACGATGTTTGGCCAGGTATGAGAGAGATAGATCCGCTTTCCAACTAACAGCTGATACTGCCCTTCATCCACAGGGTCACCAATCTTGCTAGAGAGCCAAGCATTTGATTCAAGAGGAGTGTCTAAAGGTTTACACCCTAACATGCCAATTTCAGATAACAAAAGAGAGAAACACCCCTTTAGTAGAACGGGCAACCTCAATACCAAGAAAGTATCTCAATTGGCCAAGGTCCTTGATCTCAAATTCCTTCGCAAGATATGGTTTGAGACGAGAAATTTCCTCAGTGTCGCTGCCATTGACAACAATGTCGTCCACATAAGCTATAAGAAGGGCAATCTTGGATCTAGATCTCTTGATAAAGAGGGTGTGATCAACATTGCTTTGGGTGTAGCCAAAAGAGATCATTGCACCGTGAAATCTTCTAGACCAAGCTTGTGGGGACTGTTTTACTCCATACAAGGCACGTTTAAGCTTGGATACTTTCCCATGGGTCTTTGGAGTAGCAAAACCAGGAGGGATATCTAAATAGACCTCTTCTTCCAGTTCCCTATGGAGAAATGCATTTTTCACGTCTAACTGCTACAACTCCTAGCCAAGGTTAACTGCATAAGACAAGATCACACAAATACTGTTCATCTTCGCAACTGGAGCAAACGTCTCTTGGTAGTCAAGACCATAAGTCGGCGTGAATCCCCTAGCGACCAACCGGGCCTTGTATCGATCCACAGTGCCATCCATATTTTGTTTGGCCTCAAATACCCATTTGCAACTTACTGTCTTCTTATGAGGAGGGAGGAATACTAAGTCCCAAGTGCCATTTTTTTCTAGGGCCTGCATCTCTTCAATCATGGCTGCCTTCCATTATGGGTCTTGGAGAGCTTCTTGCCAGTTTTTAGGGAGAGAAATTGAGAAACAGAAGACAAAGAAGAAACAAAAGCATGGTATGAGGGGGAAAGAGACTCATATGAAACAACTTGAGAAACAGGGTGTTGCGTATAAACTCGAACCCCTTTATGGACAGAATTGGGAAGATCTAAAGAAGGGTCAGAAACAATGGGAGACTGTGGAGAGAGATTACCAGTCGGTGGTGGATCCAATATAGGAGGATCTGGTTGACTTGGAGCAGCTATGGTGGTGTCTATTTGCTTCCCACAAGCTTGACGAGTATATGTACGGATAATGAGAGAAATAACAACAATGGGTTGAGTTTCCCCCTAGATAGGAGACTCCCCTTGGATAGGAGTATTATCTTCACCAACAAGAGGAGGCATATTCGACATATCTTCACCAAACCATGGAGACTCACCCCATTAACGAGATGCCGGAGAAAAATAGGGTGCAGTTTCATTAAAAATAACGTCCATAGTCACATACATGCGGCGGGTTGATGGATAGTAACATCGGTAGCCCTTCTGGGTAGGAGAATAACCAACAAACACACTTTAAGCCACGTGGTTCCAACTTACTTGGATACTGATGGTTCCGGGTATAACAAACACATCCAAATACCTTTGGTGGAATAATGAAGTAAGTTGAATTGGTGAGCAAAAATCAAAAACCCGTGTAGGTATTTAGTTGATCAGATAGGTAGCAATTAGAACAACCTCACTCCAATATTGTGGTGGAACATGCATCTCAAACATAATTGCATATGCCACCTCCAATAAATGATGGTTCTTGCGTTCAACCACCCCATTCTGAGCCGGTGTGTCAACACAATTGATCTAATGGAGAATACCTTGAGATGCAAGATATGCCTGGAATGTACCATTCATATACTCCTTACCATCATCACTGTGGAGAACTTTAATGGTGGCATTAAACTGGGTGCGAACAAGGTTGTGAAATGGTTGAAAGCTGGCAAAAACCTCACTCTTGTGGTGCATCAAATAAAGCCAAGTGCAACAAGTATGACAATAAATAAAAGAAACATACCATTTATACCCACAAATAGAAATACTATGGGCAGGGCCCCACACATCCGAATGGATTAGCATAAATGGAGAAACATCTTTAATATTTAAACTGGAATAAGAAGAACGAGTTTGCTTGGCTAAAATGCAAGCATCACAAAAAGCATCCTTTGGGCTACAATTTGAAAATAAATTGGGACAACTTTTAATCAAGTCTCCACATGACAGTGACCTAAACGTCTATGCCAAAGAAGTAAATCAGGAGAAACTAACAGAGCGGAAGTAGAAATGGTCTGATGAGCACGACTAGGAGATGAAGAAGATTCGTCGAGCAAATAGAGACCACCATGAGCCCTACTAGAGCCAATCGTTTCCCCCGTTACTAGATCCTGAAAAAGATAGTGAGACGGAAAACGTCAGTTTACAATTAAGGTCGGAAGTGAAACGACTAATAGAAATAAGATTTGTAGTAAAGTTAGGAACATGTAAAATTGAATTTAAAGTCAGAGTGGGAGTACATGCGATGGACCCCGTCCTAGATACAGAGGAAAGAGAGCCATCAACAATGCGAACCTTGTCTTTTCCAGAACAAGGAGAATATTTAATGAAAAGACTAGTTGTACTTGTCATGTGGTCAGAGGCACCAGAGTCAATAATCAAGGGACAGGAAGCAGTTGATGCATAATGACCAGAAAAATAAATACCTAGGGAAGCAAAGTTCGAGGATACCAACATGGAAGAGGAAGCAGAAGCAGGGCTAGCAAAACCGGATGAGTCCAAATTGGTTACTGATTGACGAAGGGGCTTGGTAAGCTCATCCTGAGAGGAGGAAGGGGAAGCATCAAGTAAAGAATCAACTGCAGACGCCTCTGTATGATTTATTGAAGGTTTCTCACGACCACGACCTTTGTTAGAAGAGGTAGTGGGATGGCCATGTAGCTTCCAACAAAACTCCTTGGTGTGTCTTTCTTTCCCACAATATTCACACTTGATAGAGTCATAGTCAGAATGTTCGCTAGGACAAGAAGGTCTACTTTTGGGCTGTATGGAAGGATTAGAAAGGAGGGCCGATCGGTCCTGGGAAGAGGAAGGCAACATTGTAGCTTGACGGCTGTCCTCTAGTTGAATCAATGAGTACGCCTGTTCCAAAGTGGAGAAAGAATCCCTGCTAAGAACTTGAGCACGGATCTGGTCATACTCCACATTAAGTCCAGCAAGAAAGTCATACACCCTGAACTTATCTTTATGTTTCTTGAACTTGATAACATCGGCAGGAGTAGAGGCCTGGAACATATCATAGAAATCCAAATCCTGCCACAAATTGCGTAACTCAGAGTAATATTGTGATAGGCTGAGTTCCTTCTGCTTGGTTTCACGAAGTTTCTTGTGTAGTTCATAGACCTGTGCATTGTTCCCAACCTGCGAATAAGTTTCCTGAGCAGCCTTTCGAATTTTTGCAGCAGTGTCCAACAAGAGATATCCCCTAGCAAGTTGGGGTTGCATACTACTAAGAAGGTATGACATAACCAAGTAGTTAGCAGAACTCCACTTCTCCTGTTCTGCACCTTCAGTGGTAGGTTTTTCTTTTGTACTAGTGAGATATCCCAAATACCCACGGGATTCGATGGAGAGATAGCAGGATCGAGACCACATCAAGTAAATTGCTCCCATCCAAACAAACGGAGCATACATGGAATGTGGGGAAGCCGTTGTGGGAAACACGAACTTGCCCTTCAGTCCCAGATGTAGCGGAAGTCAGAAGAAAGATCTGAATTGTTTGGCATTGTATTCCACGGAAGAACAAAGCCATGAAGCTGAAGAAGAGATGCTAGAACATCAACCAATCACCAACAAAAAAATCCTCAAAGGGAACCTTTCAAATCATGAAAGAAGGTTGGAAAACCAAAAGGAGGGAACAAACAAGCCCTCAGTGGTGGAGAAAAGCACTACCAAGGGTGGCGGAAGGGTGGGAGGTAGTAACCCTGCCTTGGTGGCGCTAGAAAGGGGAGAGAGAGGTGCCGAGAGAAACTGAGAGGGAGGGAGGCGGTGGTGGTTAGATGTTAGCGCCGGCGGCTAGGTGGTAGAGGCGTTGGGAAAAAATCGAGAAGGAGAAAGAGGAGAGGAGAAGAGAGATTCGATTAGGGTTGGGGATCCCTAGGTTGATTCTGCTCTGATTCCATGATGACTTTGGGAACTATGACTTGTCTATGAGACACAACCCACCTTTATTCATAAAAATTAGATATAAGTACAAAGACAATAAAGCCCATAGGGCAACACAAAATAAACCCTAAGACCCTTGAACCCATATTACAACATTAACATCATAAAAATATTCAAAATTACAAGTATACCTAACCCTCCCCTCCCCCCAAAAAATAGGGTTTTTGGCTGATGAATTAATTTCTTTAGTGGATTGAGTGGAACAAGACCCTTTTTTTTAGGGGGGGGGGTTTATTTGGGCCAAGGGGTTTAGGTATATATCAACTTCAACAAAGACCATAGCGCAAGCATAGTTGTAACTTAAAAAAAAGAGTGTCCTAGTGCACGAGGCTCCCACTACTGCAGGATTTAGGAGGGGCAAATGTATGCAGCCTTACCCTCTGCTTCACAGGAGAGGCTGTTTCCAAGTTTTGAACCCGTAATCAACAGGTTGCAACAACACAACTTAACTGTTGTGCCAAGGCTGGCCCACTCATAGTTGTAAGTTGTAACTTATTAGTTATAACACTATATTAATATAGATAGAAGTCTAAATTAATACATGTATATAAAGGGTGTACCCAGTGCACGAGGCTCCCGCCACTGTGGGGTCTAGGGAGGGTCATAATGTACACAGCCTTAACCCCGTTTCATGGAGAGGCTTTTTCTTGACTTGAACCTGCGACCACTAAGTTGCAATGGAGCAACCTTACCAGTGTGCTAAGGCCCGCTTTGCCGCCCTCTTAAATTAATACATGTATATAATATTGTGGAGAATTGAGGATAATGGCTTGTGACTAATTGATCACAGCCGCTCTTTATTTATAATAGACAAGTGAACATTCTAGAATAGGTACAAGGACAATAATACCCCTAGGACAGAAATACCCTTGAACCCATTTTACAATACTCCCCCTCAAGTTGGTGCATAAATGTCAAACATGCCCAACTTACAAAAAATGGATACAAACTTTTTAGTATTGATACTCTCAGTAAGAATATCGGCTAACTGATCTCCGGACTGAACAACTGGAATGCATATTACTCCTTGCTCCAGCTTCTCCTTGATGAAATGACGATCAATCTCAATATGCTTGGTACGATGGTGTTGCACTGGGTTGTGAACAAAACTTATTGCAGATTTGCCATCACAGTATAGGCGCATGGGTAGCTCAACAGGAACACATAAATCACGACGAAGTGCTTGCAACCATAGGAGCTCACAAATACCATGGGCCATAGCCCAAAATTCAGCCTCAACATTGATTGAGCAACTACAGATTGCTTCTTGCTCCGCCAAGTCACTAAATTCCCACCAACAAGTGCAGTATCCCGAGGTAGGCCTCTGGTCATCTAGACATCCTGCCCAATCTGCATTAGCGTAAGCCTCAACTCGTAAGTGATCATGGGAAGGAAAGAGAACACCTTTCCCGGGAGCAGACTTCAAATATATCAAGATCCTGTATGCTCCCTCTAGGTGAGTGGAGTGAGGATCGTGCATATACTGGCTCACAACACTAACAATAAATGCTATATCAGGCCGTGTGTGCGACAAGTATATCTAGCGACCAACCAATCACTGATAGCTGCCCTTATCCACATGATCTCCATCTTTAACCTTTAGATGGGTATTTGGTTCCAAGGTGGTATCTGAAGGCTTACACCCCAACATTCCTGTTTCAGACAACAGATCAAGAATATACTTCTATTGTGAAAGGAAGATACCTTGAGCAAAATATGCGACCTCTATCTCGAGCAAATATCTAAGTTTTCCGAGATCCTTGAGCTCAAACTCTGTTCCCAAATAGGTCTTCAACTTACTTATCTCATCAACAGCACTTCCAATAATGATAATGTCATCTACATAAACAATCAACACTGTGATATGCTGATTTCTCTTCTTGATAAACAAAGTATGGTCAGCATAGTTATCAAGGCGGGAATGCAACCATGGCATTTTAGAGGGTAAAAAGACAAGGCGACACTGCCATGGCGGCAAAGCGCCCGCCATGGCGTCCAAGGTGACCAAGGAGTCTGGAGACGACATGGCGACGCCTTGATAACTATGATGGTCAGCATCACTTTGTTTGTAACCAATCGACACCATCGCTCTATGGAAACATCCAAACCAAGTTCTTGGTGACTGTTTTAGACCATATAGAGCTTTCTTGAGACAACATACTTTGCCTTGGGTTTTTTTAGCAGCAAAACTGGGAGGAATGCCCATGTATACCTCCTCTTCAAGCTCCCCGTGAAGAAAAGCATTCTTCACATCTAGTTGTTGAAGATCCTAGCCTTGGTTAGCTGCACACGAGATGATAACTTTGATAGTATTCATCTTTGCGACTGGAGCAAATATTTCTTGATAGTCGATCCCAGGTGTTTGAGTGAATCCTCTAGCAACCAGTCTAGCCTCATATCTTTCCAATGTCCCATCTGCCTTGTGTTTGATAGTGAAGACCCATTTACAACCAACCAATTTCTTTCCTGGAGGAAGACTCACCACATCCCACGTATCATTTTTTCTTAGCGACCTCATTTCTTCATTCATTGCATCTTTCCACCTTGAATTGACCATTGCTTCCTGGCAAGTGTTAGGGATGCAAAGTGGAAACAAAAGACAAAGATGAGACAAAGGCATGGAAAGATGGGGAAAAGTGAGTCATAAGAAACGACATTTGAAATGGGATACCGAGTACAAGTTCTGCAGGGTTTACAAATAGCAATGGCTAAATCTAGACTAGGATCCAAAGGAGACTTACCAGGAGAAGTGGGGGAAGGACTTGGATCAGAGAGCAACGACTGGTTAGGTGCAGTGGTGTTGGTGTTCTCAACTTGCTTATATTTTTGCCACATTCCTCTGGTAAAAACCTTCAAGGTATCTGCTCTCCTAGTCTCCCCCTGGACCATAGAGTGCTCCTGTTCTTGCCTCGTTATTCCATCCTCGAGTTCAATAAAACAGATAAAACGCCTGAGGGAGGATGGCCCAAACGACGATGCCACTGATGTAATTCAGCCAATGTAGAAGCAGACGAATTAGACTGGGAAATCATTGCTGATGGAGAACTGTCAAGCAAGTAAAGACCACCAGCCAACTTACCACAACCAATTGTATTTCCTATCACCGGGTCTTGAAAAAGACAATGATTAGGGACAAAGGTTACTTTGCGATTGAGGTCCCTTGTAAGACTACTGATAGAAAGTAAGTTAGTAGAAAACTTGGGAAGATGCAAAACAGAAGATATGGATGGTGATGGAGTGTATTTAATGGTACTATTCCCAAAAACAGAGGAAAGAGAACCATCAACCACACAAACTTTGGTGTTACCTGACAAAGGAGTGTATTGTTCAAATTGAAGGGGAGAACCAATCATGTGATCAGTAGCTCTTGAGTCAATTATCCAAGAATCGGATGTGATAGAGGAGCTATGGCCACAGAACACAATACCTGAAGGGGTAGAAGAGGTAGACGGTTCAGAATTCCTTGGCAGGAGGTGGCCGAAGCTGCAGATGGAGCCGGTGAAGATGAGTCCAACCGAGTTACCAGGTTACGTAGAGTATGGAGAACTTCCTGAGAAATAGATTGGTCAGCAGCAGCATTGTCTTCATATGAAGTATGATGAGCTCTGGTAGAAGGACAACTCTGTCTGCGACCTCGAGTATCTGCAGGTCACCCATGCAATTTCCAACACTTCTCACGGGTATACCGTTCCTTGCCACGATAGTCACACTTCACAGGAGCACGATCAGAAGTAGGACAATCACCAATACCACGAGAGAGTCCACCATGGGATGAATTTTGAGAACTGGTGGAAAGGGCTGATTGTTCCTAAGAAACTGGGTGAACCATGGCATTACGTCAATTATCTTCTGATTGTACCATGGCATAAGCCTAGTCAAGTGTTGGGAATGGTTCCTGATTCAAGACATGAACCCAAATCTGATCAAACTCAATATTAAGGCATGCGAGAAAATCGAAGACACGAAGACCATCTTCCCTTTTCTTAAAAGCAGTGGCATCAGTCTCACAGGTAGCGGAAAAAGACCCATAAAATCTAACTGTTGCCACATGCTACATAAAGTGAAATAATACTGAGAAAGAGATAACTCCCCTTGTTTTGTAGTATGGATCTTCTGGAGAAGTTCATAACATTGGGCAGCATTACCAACCTCAGAATATGTATCTTTGTAGTCTTCCAAATTTTGGCAGCGGTGTCAAGAAGCAAATAGCCCCCTGGCTATAGTAGGATCCATGGAGTTGATGAGGTAGGACATCACCAGAAAATTTGAAGTCATCCATTTCTCTTGAGCAGAACCAGCAGCAGTAGGCATAACAGCCACTCTAGTAAGAAATCCGGAAAGCCCACGAGCACCAACGGCATGGTAGCAAGATCGCGCCCACATCAAATTATTGCTCCCATTTAATTTAATGGAGCTAGCAGGGAATGTAAAAGGATCTGTTTGATTGACTCCTTGTACAGTAGATGCAGAGGAGATCTTGGAATCACCCATGGTTGCTGGTCAGAGACAAATCACAAACACATCAACACTTTGTGGATTTGAAGGAGAACATCACCTTCTGAAAAATCAAAGGATAATCAAACCATGGAAAAGGCAAAGAATCCCTTGGTGGGAGACAAAACTCACCACCAAGGGTGAAACTGAGAGAGAGGTGAGAGTGGTGGAGCTGCTAGAAGGCGGAGGCGGAGGTGGTAAAAGGTGGAAGTGGTGGAGGCGGTGGTTAGAACCGAGAAGAGAAGAGAGAGATGGCGGTGCCAGTGATTGATGCTTGTGGCACAAAAACCAAGAAGGAGAAAGAGAAAGAGAGACGATGGAGGGAGAGAGAGAGACTAGGGTTTCGTGATGAGAACCATTAGGGTTCGGATCCTGAAGTGAATTCCCGCTCTGATACCATGTGGAGAATTGAGAATAATGGCTTGAGACTAATTGATCACAACCCCGCTTTATTTATAATAGATTACAAGGACAATAATACCCCTAGGACAGAAATACCCTTGAACCCATTTTAATACAAATATATATAATAGGGAAAATCTCCTTAAATTAGCAAGGCTATTTGTCTGACACAAGGATATACATGAACTCCCATGGTCCCGTTTCACTGCCTTTCATCCATGCTTTATAACTGGATGAATTCCTTTTCACAATGATGTGAGATAAGCCTTCCTTGGTAGAAATATCTTATCCAAAGTAAATTGAGAGGAGCTCTTCCCTAGAAGAGTCAGTAGGCCTAGAAAAAACTTGATTGTCATCCCTGCAGCTGTCCTCACAATCCCCTGATCAGCGGCCATCACAGTTCAGCTTCACAATGCCTTCCAGGTTGGGAAGGCACCAGGGCATTGTTTGAGAACTCGTTTCGTTTCGGTATTTCGGGCTGACCGAAATATTCGAAATTTCGGATATTTCGGTAGAAATATTGTATTTTTTCTGGTATGTTTCGATAGGTCATTTCGGTGGGTTTTAGGCCAAGTTAAGGTCTGAAACTTCATGGAAACCCTATTTTAGGCTATATAAGCACATTTAAATGTTCAGATTGCAAAAATAGTCACCCAAAATGGTGTTTTGGATGTGCACCATTGATTGGCAACGTACGGTCGAACCCTAATGTATAACTTAGTTAATTACACATTTACACATACACATTGTACATTAAACAAGTAAATTGACTTGGAACCATAGTTGTCACGGCGTCACGGCGATCCAAGTCGGTGGAGGGGTGTCACGTCGATATATCGACATGTCGCCCGCCATGGCGTTGCCATGGCGAGCATGTCGACCATGTTTTATTTTTTATTTTCTCTATTTTTAATGTGTTAATAGATGTATACTCAAGCCATGTTTTATTTTTTCTCTACTGTTTCTCAAGTTTTAAGAAGACAATTCAGAAATCGAAGAAGAAATCGAAGAGGGAAAGAAGAAATCGAAAGAAATCGAAGAGGGAAAGAAGACAGGAAGAAGAAATCGAAAGAAATTGAAGAGGGAAAGAAGAAATCGAAGAGGGAAGAAGAAATCGAAGACAGGAAGAAGAAATCGAAGAGGGAAAGAGAGTCAGGAAGAAGAAATCAAAGAGGGTCGCCATGGCGTAGGTCGCCATGCAGCCCTCTCCAGCGCCAGGACGCCATGACAACTATGCTTGGAACTAAGTTGGAAACATAATGACTCATAAGTTAAGTCATAAATCATAATATTAAGTACATAAGACATCAAGTCAATAACAAGTTAACAAATAACAACTTAAGAGTTAAGATTTAAGAAGATGATATCAATTATCAAACATTCCAAATCACAATATGTCAATATCCCCAATTGTCCCGTACAAGGCTACAAGTCAAGTAGTCAACTAGTCATCATTCATCTCAAATGTTTACAAATTTGCTAATAATAACTACTCCGCCGTCCAGGATCAACCCCACTCATGGTCCGCTGGAGCCGACGTGTATTGCTCTCCGACTGTAGGACGAATGCATGCTACCTCATAGTCTGGGAGAAGAAGCGAGTGTAGTCATCCACAGTGGCCATGTAAACTGCATCATCAACATGCTGAAGGTAACCTATCCTAGGATATAGGTCACCAAATTGTGAAGAAGTGCTACCCACTGATCCACTATGATATGAGTCATATGACGGCTCTGGGAGCATGTACGGGTTGTAAGGCTACGGCTGGTGGGTTGGGTAGCCAGTGTAGGAAAAGAAGTCATCCACAAAAGACGATCCATTCTATCCTTGTGAGTGGGAGTCATACTCAAAACTGGGAAT